>NC_083347.1:116262901-116513618 GCF_019175385.1 Lycium barbarum
ATGGAAGGTGAGGACCCTCAAAAACATGTCGGACAAGTGGGCTTGGTGCCTACAACATGGAGCAAGCATTGGCTTGCAGGATTCAGTGAGGCGTGCCAGTGAGTCGCGACAACGTAAGGAATGGCCTGAGAGTAGGATTCCTTGCGGGATGATTGAATGTCACAATGAGGTGGAGGCAGCCACCATGTTTGTGAAATGGAAGGCCAAACCATTTTAATGGGGAGGCAAAATCAGAAGGGAGCCACTACAGAGGTAGGGACGCATGGACAAAAACCAAGCTGAACCGCTAGACGGAGAGGCATTGTTGGTTAGAATGTGGAATTCCGTGGAGCAGGAAGAGGACGGAGTCGAACCGCGTGAAGCGGGGAGATCCTTGAAGGATGATGGACCACTTTGTAAGGAGGCAAAGATGGAACTAGGCCAAACTGCGAGGGCAGGGCGGTGATGCTGAAGGCGAGCCGAACCACTTAGCGTGGGGAGGAAATGTGTAGAAATGTGTCGAACCACCAGAGTAGGGAGATACAAGAGTTAGTCGAGAGGAGGCAATAGGCTGAATCACGGATGTGAGGAGGCCAAGGTAAAGTGGGGTTAGCTAAGCTCGAATTGGATGGGTTTCCAAGTGTAAGAATGTAGTCTTTCCAGAGCAGAGAGTACTAGGGTACACCAAGAAATCGGGGAACCATAAATATGGAACCAAGTACTGGGGTACACCGAGAGCGTAAGGGATCTGTCGAGGGAGTGACAATCTAAGAAACCAAGATGTTGTTCAGAATGGGCGAAGCTACCACTTTGAGGAAATGAAGTACTCACCACGAGTACGTCCCAAGAACTTGACGAGTGCCAAGAGGGTGCAAAGTATGTAAGTGCCAAAGACACCACTGTGGAGTGTGGGTCATACAGGGGCCGTGTTAGACGTCAAAGGGGACAAGATTGGATTTGAAAAGCCGCTAGTGTCAGTGTGTGGGCAAGTTAACTTCGATTTATGGGGTCGAGCCTTGATTTGTTTATACAGCTGGTATAGCGGGATCTTGCGGAGGAAAACGGACAAAGGACCATGAGGAATGGTTGGCAAAGGTTTCCACATCAAGGGATGCCTACCTTGAAAAATAAGGAAAAGTGTCTTCCACTTTTAGTGGGGGAGTATTCGCCTATGAAGAGGCGTTGGGCCATGTGAAAATAGAAGGACGATTGTCTTCTGAAGTAAACGGTAAGAAGGAACTGCAAAGGTCGCAGTGAGACTATGGAAGTCGCACCAATGGGTGCTATGGTGAAATTACCAAGATGGGAGACAAAGGGTTCCTGATCTAATGAAGGCCGTGAGGAACATGGTGGGATGATAGGTGGTCACCACAAAGTTATCCACCAGAGGGTGCAAGTGCGGAGGCACTTCCAAGCGGGGTGAGGCACGCTTGGGAGAAACTAGGGAGGAGAAGTGCATGGGGCACGACTCCATTTTTAAGAGGAGATGAGATGGGTTTTAGACCCAAAGGATTACGGAAGGGGATGTGAGACCCCGAGGGGGCAAACATCGGGTTGGCGTGGATGTGTCAATGTCATCGAGGACGATGACGAGCTTGAGTGGGGGAGAATGTTACGGGCTGCCTTCGTTGTGCCTTGGCGCCCATAACCCCTGCGCGCCCAGGAGGGCTGATGTGCCGTGAATTTTAGCACATTTTATGCCTTTGTAACTAGACATGTTGCTTGATTTTAAGTGTTTTTACATTGTTTCTTATGTTATTTTTGTGTTTTATAGGGTTGATTAACTAAGGATGGAAATGAGAAGTAATGCTGAAAAAACGGACAAATTGGAGCTAAGCGACGCTCCGTAACATTGTTACGGACCGTAACAGGGTCCGTAACTCATGTTACGGTCCGTACCTTTGAACCGTAACAGGGCCTGAATTTCCAGAAAGTTTTCATTGAAACCATCAGTGTTACGGTGGAGTGTTACGGTCCGTAACTCATGTTACGGTCCGTAACATGAGCTAAATTTCCAAAGAGTTTCAATAAAACCTTCAGTGTTACGGTTTAGTTTTACGGTCCGTAACGCATGTTACGGTCCATAACCCTTCACCGTAACATCATCCAAAATTCCAGAGAGTTGCCAAGTAATTGTCACCACTTACGCTTCAGAAGGACGGACGTAAACAGGGTACGGTCCGTCGCATGGTGGTCGTAACGTCTAAGTGGTTCAAATACGAAATGAAGACGGACCGTAACCTGAGTTACGGTCCGTAAACAATGCGGCGTAAGGGCATTTTGTCCAGAAACTTGGCGCGATTTTTGGCTCTATAAATACATTAATGTAGGGTTTTAATTCAACATCAGATTTTATTTTAGAGGCATAAACCCTAGGTTGTTAATCTTGAAGTGGTTGGAGCATTTAAGGCAACAACTTCACTCTCATTCCATCTTGTATTAGTATGTGTAAGTGTATTATGTTTAATCTTAAGCTTTTTCTATCAAGAAACATTATGAGTAGCTAATTTCAATTCTAAGGTTTGTGAATCCCATGATGGGTATTATGTGAATGGGTTTCTATTATTATATATGCATAATGGTTGTTGTTATTTATTCTATCTTTGAGTTGTAACGTTGGGTAATGATTGCAAGCATTAGCCGAAGCCATTATATTGACTTTTTCTTGGGAAAGAGAGTCAATATTGGTAAGATTGAATAACAATGACTCGAGGCGTTAACCCTCGTTTAATAGACTAACTTAGGAATAAGAATAAGTCTAAATTGGCATTATTGGTCGCTCTTCGATTGTAACTCTTTTATATTCGGAAGAATCATAAAGAGGAAATACTGCTTAACTGTTGGGAAACATTAAGAAGTCTTTAAGAGACCAAGTGCATATTCATAGAACAACCATTAGAAGTATATCACTTTGAAACCTGAAGCATAATATCTAATCAAATTGGGGAACACAACCTTAGTCTCTCTCTCTCACATTAATTACATTTTAAGTCAAAGTATTAAATTACATTATTCAACAATCAATTCAAACTATCCGGAATAGGATTAAAGCATCTAAAGACCGGTATCGCATACGATTAGTAATCTTTTCTCTCCATATTCCCTGTGGGATTCGACCCCAACCTTGTTGGGTTACTATATTTGACAACGTCCGCTTTACGCTATTAATATGTGTAATTTGAGTGTATCAAATTTTGGCGCCGTTGCCGGGGAATACGGTTCAGAAATTACTAATTGTTGTGTACTATTCTTTAAAACTTTTTCTATTCCATCACACCTCGTTTGCTGTTTTAGTGAACCAGGTGAACATGGCTGGAAGACCCCATCGCAATCAAGGGAACCAAGGGGGGATCCAAGTGAACCATCCTTTACCAGAAGAAGAGGAGGATGAGAATGTATTTGCAGAATTCATCGACGAAGCTGATTATGCTTCTGCTGTAGTTCCCCGAGAACAGGAAATGCTAATTTCAAAATTGATAGTTCTATCTATCAGCTATTGAAACTTGAAGGCTATTTCCGAAATTCTTCGGAGGACTGTCCACTTCGACACCTAAAGAATTTCGTGCATGTATGTTCCCAACAATCTCAAGGTGCTGTTCCTGCTGATGCACTGCGACTGCGGGTTTTCAAATATTCATTAGCTGGCCAAGCTAGGGAATGGTATGAAAAGCTCCCGAGCAATACCATTCATACCTGGAATGAGCTGGCCAATATCTTTCTAAAAAAATGGTTCCCACCCAGCAAAAAGGCTGAGCTTCGGGATAAGATTTTTGGGTTTAAACAACTTCCAGGGGAACAACTATATGCTGCATGGGAGAGGTTCAAATATTATCTAGCTCAATCTCCGAATCATGGATTTCCAGATGCAATTCTCACAGAGAGGTTCTACAAGGGGCTAGATACAATGAATCAAATAGCTGTCAACACTGCAGCTGGGGGATGCTTTATGGACAAAACCTTTGTCAACATCACCCGGTTGCTCAACAAGCTTACTACCCATAATCAAGCCTGGCATTCGACTGATAGCGAATTCCTATCATATGGTAGTCCCTCTGTGGCCGCGGTGGCCAAAGAAAATCATGAGCGAGATCATGCGTTCGCTCAACTGCAAACCACCGTGGATTTATTATCCAAAAGGCTTATGGAGAAAGAGGCCAAATGTGTAAATGTTATCGATGAGATGCCACCTCATGCTCCCGGAATGTATCAAGTTTCTGACGAAACTTATCTTGAGGGGCAGCCACAATATGAGGATGTGAATTATGTCAATAACTCGCAAGGGGGTTATCAACGACAAAACTACCAAGGTTCCGGTAATCACCCATGGCAAAGGCCTCAACAAAATTACCAAGGACAGAATTATGGAAGAACTGATCAGGGGTAATCCCAATCAAGGGAATTACAATAACAATAATTATGGCAACAAGAGCTCTAACCCCTACATTCCACCTAGGGGGCAAGCATCCAATTCCCAGCCATGGAAAGATAATTCAGCTACTAACTCTGCTGGTAACACGTCTAATGATTCTGCAGAACTGAAGAGTATGATGCAGAAAATGCTGATGAATCAAGACAGAACAGAGAGCACAATCAAGGGAATGTCCCAGGTCCAACTATCGCATTCAGCTTCCATTCAGAAGCTTGAAGCGCAATTCATAGACCTTTCCCGAGAAGTGCATACTCCTCAACGGGGACAATTACCGAGTGATACAGTTCCTAATCCAAAAGGTAGTGGAGTGAACTCTGTGGAGAATGTACTTGCCATTAGCACCAGAAGTGGAAAAATACTTCAGGGTGACAATAAAAAGCCCAATTGATCAGGAACCAATTGTTGAAAAAGAAGCGCAGCCTAATGTATTGGATGATATTGTCGAGGAAGAAGCAGGGGAGGAAGTCCCCATTGTAGTTGAAGAAGAGCTGAATCTTAATAAACCAAAGGAACCGGTGGAAAACCAGGAAAAGGGGAAGGCAAAACTTTCCGGTGCTCTTCGCCCTTTGAGCCAATTGTTCAAATCTTCACCACCTTTTCCTCAAAGGCTGGTGAGAAAAACAGAAGATGAGAAGTGTTTGTGATTTTATGATCAACTCAAGCAGTTAACGATGAATTTTCCGTTCATGGATGTTGTCCAAGAAATGCCTGGCTTTGCTAAGTATTTGAAGGACCTTTTAACAAAGAAGAAAAAAACATTGAAACATGACACTGTGGGCATCACTCACCGCGTTAGTGCCATTCTTTCCAAGACCACAGTGCAAAAGAGGGAAGATCCTGGAGCATTCACAATTCCATGCACCATAGGGCAGCAAAATTTTGCTAGGGTTTTATGTGATAACGGGGCTAGCATAAATCTTATGCCCCTGGAAATTTTTATGAGATCAGGGTTAGCGATGCTGAGGCCAACTACCATGAGATTACAGATGGCTGACAGATCGATAAAAAGGCCAGTGGGGGTAGTTGATGATGTACTGGTTCAAATCGGGAAATTCCTTCTGCCGGCAGATTTCGTGATTCTTGATTGTGCTATTGATCAAGAAATTCCTATTATTCTGGGAAGACCTTCCTTGCCACGGGGAGAGCTCTTATGGATTCCGAGAAGCACGAAATAAAGTTCTGGGTGAACGATGAGGAGGTGACTTTCCACGCAAGCAGAGGTATGAAATTACCTAGTCCTTATCAAAGTATTTCAGTCATAAATTCTGTTGATGAGGTGGATGATGCTGTGGAATTCAAAATGGAGGAAGAATGTTTGAGTGAAGCACTATCGGCCATCTTGGTAAATTTTGATGCTGAACAAATGGAGGAATATACTGAGACAATAAATGCACTCATCGGTCTGGGGTCTTACTCTTATGAGCCCAAGAAACTATCTCTTGATCTAGAGAAGCGAACAACTCCTCCAGCAAAACCCTCAATTATTGAGCCACCGAAGTTGGATCTCAAGCAACTTCCAGCTCATCTTAAATATGTGTTTCTTGAAACGAATGCCTCCCTCCCAGTTATTGTGTCATCACTTCTGAATGAGGGCCAAATCCAAAGACTCATCGAAGTATTGAGAAAGCATTTAAGAGCTTTGGGATGGACTATTGCAGACATCCGGGGGATTCCCGCCGGAATTTGTGAGCACCGAATACAGTTGGAGGAGGAAAGTTCGCCGAGTGTTGAGCATCAGCGAAGATTAAATCCACCGATGCAAGAGGTGGTGAAGAAGGAAATAATTAAGTGGTTAGATGCTGGGGTGGTCTACCCGATAGCCAACAGTCCATGGGTAAGCCCAGTTCAGTGTGTGCCAAAGAAAGGGGGCATCACTGTTGTTCCTAACTCTAAAAATGAGTTGATTCCGACAAGGACTGTCACCGGTTGGAGAGTGTGTATGGACTATCGGAAGCTGAATACCGCATCTTGCAAGGACCACTTCCCTATGCCTTTTATTGATCAAATGCTTGATCGGCTAGCCGGAAGATCTTATTACTGTTTCTTGGATGGGTACTCAGGATACAACCAGATCAACATTGCGTTGGAAGACTAAGAAAAGACTACTTTCACTTGTCCCTATGGGACATTCGCTTTCAGCCGGATGCCATTTGGTCTTTGCAATGCACCATCTACCTTCCAAAGATGCATGATGTCCATATTCTCTGATATGGTTGAAAACTTTCTTGAAGTTTTCATGGATGATTTCTCTGTGGTGGGAGATTCATTCGATGAATGTTTGGGTCATCTTGATCGAGTGCTGCAACGGTGTGAGGAAACCAACCTCGTGCTCAACTGGGAGAAGTGTCATTTTATGGTCAAGGAGGGCATTGTCCTTGGCCATAAGATTTCAGAAAAAGGGATTGAGGTTGATCAAGCTAAAATCGATGTGATTTCACAACTCCCTCCGCCCGTTTCAGTAAAAGGAGTTCGGAATTTCTTGGGGCACGTCGGATTCTATAGAAGGTTTATCAAAGACTTCTCAAAAATTGCAAATCCCATGCGCAAACTCTTAGAAAAAGAATCCAAATTCAATTTTGATGAAAAGTGCATCAAGGCGTTTGACGAGTTGAAGCTGAAACTAACCTCCGCACCGATTGTGGTGTCCCCAGATTGGTCACTTCCCTTTGAATTAATGTGTGACGCCAGTGGTCTTGCAATTGGTGCTGTGCTTGGTCAGCGGCTAAACAAAATCCTACACCCAATTTATTATGCCAGCAAAACATTGAATGGAGCCCAGCTGAACTATACAGTAACGGAGCAAGAATTACTTGCTATTGTTTATGCTTTTGAAAAGTTCCGGGCTTATTTGTTGGGTGCCAAGGTAGTGGTTCACACTGACCATGCTGCATTGCGCTATTTGATGGCGAAAAAGGATGCTAAGCCTCGGTTGATAAGATGGGTGTTGTTGCTACAAGAATTTGACTTTGAAGTCAGAGACCGGAAAGGGTCAGAAAATCAAGTAGCTGACCATCTTTCCAGACTGGAAGCACCAGGGAGACCGAGTGATGTGCTAGATATTGATGACACTTTCCCGGATGAAAGAGTTTTGGTCATTGCCAATGATGTGGCACCATGGTATGCCGATATTGCCAATTATTTGGTAACTGGCATCGTTCCTGAAGAGTTGAAGACATATCAAAAGAAGAAGTTCTTGAGAGACTGTCGACAGTATTGTTGGGATGAGCCTTACTTATTCAGAACGTGTGCTGACAATATGATCCGGAGATGTGTGGCAGAATCTGAGGTGATGGACATTTTGAAAGCTTGCCATGATTCTCCAGTTGGTGGACATCACAGTGGAAATCGAACAGCAGCCAAGGTGCTAGAGTGTGGCTACTACTGGCCAGCCATTTATCGTGATGCAAATATGTTGGCACGCTCTTGTGATAAATGCCAACGCCAGGGCACAATAGGTCGGAGGCATGAAACTCCGATGAACTTTGTTCTTGAGGTGGAGCTATTTGATGTATGGGGAATTGATTTTATGGGACCCTTCGTGAGCTCCTACGGCCTGAAATACATTCTTGTCGCAGTGGATTATGTCTCCAAATGGGTGGAGGCGGTGGCCTTGCCTAACAATGATGGTAGGAGAGTCAATGCGTTTCTCAAAAAGAACATCTTTACGAGATTTGGCACTCCTAGAGCTATTATTAGCGATGGTGGATCTCATTTCTACAATAAACCATTTGCTGATCTTCTTGAAAAATATGGCGTGCATCACAGGGTTGCCACTCCATATCATCCTCAGACGAGTGGTCAGGTTGAGGTCTCAAACAGAGAAATAAAAAGCATCTTGGCAAAGACGGTCAATGTGAATCGCACTGACTGGTCTAAAAAGTTGGATGATGCTTTATGGGCATATCGCACGGCATTCAAAACACCTATAGGGACTTCACCGTATAAGTTGGTATTTGGGAAAGCATGTCATTTGCCTATTGAGCTTGAGCATAAAGCCCTTTGGGCATTGAAAAAGCTGAATATGGATTGGCATGAAGCAACCAAGCTGCGGTTGTTTCAAATCAACGAGATGGATGAATTTAGGAACAATGCCTATGAAAGTGCAACACTGTACAAGGAAAAGATGAAATACTATCAAGACTTGAAGATCCTAAAAAGGGATTTTCAGCCAAAAGACTTGGTCTTGTTATACAATTCACGCCTGAAGTTCTTTCCAGGCAAGTTAAAGTCCCGTTGGTCTGGCCCTTTTGAAATTGTGAGTGTATCCCCAAATGGAAGCATCATTGAGGTGAAATCCGAGGATGGCACTCGGACGTTTAAGGTGAATGCACAAAGAGTGAAGCATTACTATTGGTGTATTGATGATGGTAAGGTCATGGATAGGTATCGTTTGAAATATGGCTCCTGAACTCGAAAATGAGGTACCACGTCGAGCTGTGACGTTAAACCAAGCGCTGTGTGGGAAGCAACCCACATTTACCGCTTTGTAAGTAGTTTAAAGTTTGTATTGTCCTTGTATTCTTTTGTGTTGTTGATGTGCTAATGTGATGGGATTTTGAGAACTGAAGGGACGAAATAACTGCTGAATGATTCAAGGCGAGACGCTCCATGTTACGGCCCGTAACTCATGTTACGGCCCGTAACTCATGTTACGGTCCGTATCATGAAGCGTAACAGGCAAAAAGAAAAAAAAGAAAAAAATCACTGAAGGGTGAGGAAGAGTGTTACGGTACAAGTTACGGTCCGTCGTACGTATTACGGACCGTAACCCTGGGTCGTAACGTTGATACAAAATCTGGGCTTCACTGGAAATTTTCAACATGTTACGCCAGGTGATACGGACCGTAACACGAGTTACGGTCCGTCGATTGGACTGCCAGGTCATTAATGAATAAGTGAAACGGGGTCGTTTGATGGACCGTAACACAAGATACGGTCTGTATCTCAGGATACGGTCCGTAACAGGTAACGTAATTGTCGGAAATGTTTAAATACATTACCGACGGTTCCCATTTCAAATTAAAAGGATTCTTAAAACGTTTTTCAACTCCTTCTCCCTCATAAATCCTCTCTTCTCTTCTTCACATCCTCCTCTCTTCATCTTCCATTCTCCCCCATATTTCTCTAAAAATCTCTTTACTATCTTCTTATCATAATCCCTGTTGTAAGTTTGAGTTTCACCCTTACAATCGCCAACGATCAGGTATTACATGTCTTTGCTCTTTTCTTTTAGCTATCAATGCGAGTTCTATGATGCTCATGAGTAATTTCGTATAATATGCGTTAAAATTCGTGTTTTGGGCTGTGTTGGTTGAGTTTGAATTTCAATTGATAAGTTATGGGGGATTTGACAATGGTTGAGGGTTGGGATTGGTATTGGTGTTGTTTAAAAGATTCTTGGGCACGAGCAATTGCTTCCCAATGAATTGGAGGGCAAATCCGGTTAAAGGTTTCATTTTTGAAATTACTAAATCGGTTTGCCACCCAACTGTTCGATAAAAGTCCCCAATAAAAACTTTAATAAAACCGGGTGAAGTCTGAGTAACCCGAGGCATGTGAGGGGATATAATATTGTTTTACAACATACCCATGGGACATTAAGTCCAAAATCTTGGCCTCGTGCTTAAAACGAGAAAATTTGGCCAAGTCATTTGTTTGCTAATCCGTTGCCCGTCATTATGTGTTACGGACTGTAACGTACGTTACGGACCGTAACATCGCACCGTAACACCGATAATTTCCATGAAAACTTTCTGGAAATTTGGCTGATGTTACGGTGTGATGTTACGGTCCGTATCCTATGTTACGGACCGTAACACCACACCGTAACATCGATGGATTCCATGAAAACCTTCTGGAATTTTGACAGACGTTACGGTGAGGTGTTACGGACCGTAACACGAGTGACGGACCATAACATCATACCGTAACACCTCTCAAATTTCCAGTAAATTTTCTGAAAATTTTGATCATGTTACGGTGAGACGTTACGAACCGTATCCTACGATACGGACCGTCGACTGTGTTACGGTCCCTTTGCTTAATTGAACCATTTCAGTTACGGATGAAGATACGACCCGTAACACCATCGACGGTCCGTCGATTGTGTTACGGTACCTGACCTAATTAAAGTCTTTGGCTTAAATTCATAAGGTGTAAAATTTTTACAACTTCTCGTACATCAAATCTAACTTTTCCTTCCACAGGTATGGGTAAACCACGACAATCAAAGAAGGCTTCACCTAAGGTCGCGCAAAAAGGAAAAGGTCGTGCTGCAAGCAAGGTAACCTCACGGCTGCGCGACGACGATCTGATCAAGGACGCCAGGCCTAAAAAGAGGTCGGTCGCACCCAGCAAGCCACCCCCACCAGTTGTACCCAGCCAACCAGACCCACAATCAGAAAGTTCCTCCTCGACTGAGGAGTTAAGAGAGTCGAGCTCGTCGAGTTCGTCGAGCCAAAGTGAACCCCAGCGGGCTATCACACCAACACACCGACCTCAACCACCCATTAGACAGCCTACTGCGGAGGAGCGCGAAAAAGAGCGCGAACAGGAAAGAAGGAAACTTGACATTCGGCTGCAAGCTATGACTGAGAAGATCCTCCGGTTTAATGTGGAGGGATCTGAAGATTTGTATAACAAGGGGTGTGAGCGGGTAAAAGGTGAGGGAATGGACCCAAGGCGGAGTATTTTCGAGGAACGGAATGTCATCTTCGATGGAATCGAAGGATATCCCGGCATTAGTGATACTATCCGATTCCACAAGTTGGAGTTTTTGAAAAATCCCGTTGGGTCCTACATATCGGTTTTTGTTAGGGAATTCTACGCTTCATATGGGGCAGCTGTATTCAAAGTAGTGAAGAAAGGGCAGCGAGCAACTCAAGTACCGGCAATGAATGAGGTTGTATTCCGGACAAAGAAGATAGATGTCTCTCCATCGGCTATAAATAAAACACTATTCGGGGAAGATTATATAGAGCCTACAACAGCGGAAGAAGGGAAGTTTGCCTACAAAATTGAACAGAAGGATACAATCCCCGTCCGAAAATGGGTAGCTTCTGTTATTGCACGGACAACAGATCCTGAATGGGCCATAGTGCCAAAGTTGACAGCCACCACGCGGATTTGGAAAAACACCCTAACGCCAGAGGCAAAGTTTTGGTGGCAAATTGTTCTGTTCTGAATCCGTCCTACCCAATCAGATAATTATTTGACTCCAGACAGGGCTGTTCTTGTGGCTTCCATAATGTCGCGATATAAGATCAACTTCGGCCGACTGATAGCCGAAGACCTCCGAGAGAGAGCCACCCAGCCGGCCACTTCCCTCATTCATCCATGCCTGCTTACGCTACTATGCTTGCGTGCAGAACTAGAACCCCTACCCCATATCGATCACAGTGTGATTGCCAGCCATATTTATGACATCACAAAAAGGGAAAGATGAGGTGTTCAGCCAGGGTTCGTTGCCCTCTGCATCGGTTTCTGAGGTGCCGGAGGGGCCTACGGGATCAGATGTTATACCTTTGGCTATCATGGGTGAAGAGGGAGCTGCTGCAGATCAGCACACAGATTCTGAGGCTCCACCGGCTGATCATGCTACACAGCCTATGCCACCTCCAGCCGCACCTACTTCGGGTGGTCCTACCTCTTCCACTGGAGCAAGCCCAGCACCACCGCAGGCAACACCAGGAGTCCCACCCGAGCTTGCGAGAAAAATAATGTTCAACCGGGACAATTTTGGGGCAGTGGTCCTGCAAGCGGATCGCACAGATAGGCAGGTCAAGCAGATCATGACTGAGCTAAAATTATACACAAAAAGGGCTATTGATGCAGCGCTGCGACCGATAAAAGAACAAATGGTTGCGGACCACCTACAAATCCACTCCCGAATAGATGGTATTGAGGGCAGGATGACTGAGCTGACTAGGACACACCCTACATTGGAATTGGGCGCTATTCGGAGTGAGTTGCGGTCTGTCAAGGATGATGTGCAGAAATTGAAGGCCCAGGAAGTGGCTGTGGCGACAGACCAGGTTCCTAAAGTACACACGGAGTTGGTACAGAGCCTATACCAGCCGGTTCAGAGCCTACTAGGGGATGATGACAACGAAGACACGGTTGAGGAACAGCACTTCGAAGAGTTGGAGGAGGATATCCCCTCTGTGGACAAAGGGAAGCGAAGCAGAGCATCGCCAGATCTCGAGCCCATTCTCCAAAGTCTTGATCCATATGCTGAGTTGCGCCCACAGAATGAGGAAGAGGAGCGGCGTACTTTGAAAAGAATCCGCCAGGAGTCCCGGTTAAGTTCCGACACCGCAGGAGCTACTTCTAGCTCAGCTCAGCCCATTGAGACGGCTCACCGTATTTCTCCCCCACCCACTGCTCCACCCCATGATGCTGCGACAGATCCGAGTGCCTAGTGCGCTCCAGGGAGGCCCTCCATTTTTTTTAATGCGTTATATTGATGCTTTGAGGGCAATGCATGCTTTTAAGTTGGGGGTGTAGTATTTACTGATTGGTTGTTGGGATTGCTGTTTTAGTATACTGGAGATTGTTTTTAGTATTTTTGTTTTGATGGGTATTTTATCCCAAAATTGTGATAATAAGCATGTGTTTAAGACAATTGTTATTGTTTTGTTTTGTTGGTATTATTTTTATTAGCAAGTATGTGTTAGGACGTTCTTCGGTTGTTCTTTGCTATGTGTTTCTATTCCCGAAGAATGCTATGTGTATGTTAAACCTAGCATGTTTAGGATGTTTAATATAGAAGTAAAGTAATGATGACTTAAGTGGTAGTGGTCCGTGTTTCTAGCATAGATATAAATGGTTTTTACAAGTTCAATGATATCCCTCCGAAAAATAATTTGTGATATACATCAAAAATGAGTTGTTGATATTGACATGTATGGTTCTTTTAATGATATTGCAAAGAAAGGGTGTTTATGCATATGAAATCTTCAAACGGAAATGAAGTCGGAATATTTAAACAATCCTTATACCATTGTGTGGTGAGTTTTTAGCTTCTATTTGCATATGATGCTTGCAATCTAGAACTTGCCCGGTTGGTCGTGCGTGAATTCTAAAGAGAATTTGATTGTGAAGTGATCTTAGGCTTTCTTTGTATTAACCCCCAAGTATCTTAAATGAGCCTGGCCCGTATAGAAAATGATCCCTAGTCTCCCATTTTTGAGCCTATAGACTTTTTCTTCGATTAACCATGAACTAACCTATTTCCCTTTTGTGAATAATCCCATTTGGCACCAAGTCCCTCCTTGACACGGAAGAATGACAAATGAGGCTAAAAGCCTAAGTTGGGGGTGACAAGTCAAAAGTGCGGAAAATGAGGCTAAAAGCCTAAGTTGGGGGTGATAAGTCAAGATGCGAAAAATGAGGCCAAAGGCCTGTTGGGGGTGATCACGAATATAAAGGGACATAATTCAGCGTGGATAAAAAAAAAATTTAGATATATAGGTATATAAGTTCTAAATAAATCCACGCTAAAGATGGAGGGTCGGAAATGATAGGAAGAATGATGAATGAAGTCAAAAAGAAGTGTCGAGGAGAGTGAGTCACCGATACCCAAATATTCATCCTACCCGTCCCTAAGCCAACGTTACAAGCCCAAAAAGTCCTAATGTGATCACGATCAAATTGTTCAGAGTTGAATGCATGGAAAATAAAGGCAAGCCTATGGTTTGTGCACGCATGGTATGCAAATTTCTTTGTGAGTGTGAGTGTTCTTCTGTCTCTTTAGTCTTCTGTCCCATTTATATCGTAAATGTGTGTTGGGACATACTTTGGTCTATGTAAGGGCATAAGGATTGTAGGTTTCAAAGTAACTGGCTTTCTGGAAGTTGAAATTCATGTGCATAGAGACCCCCGTACTATGATTGTGTCATTAATTGAGGTTGCATGGTTAATTGAAATTTTTCTGAAATGTGCGTTTTGTGTCACAAACAGGAGATGGATAAGAGCCTAAATATTTTTCTTGGATCGAAGAGTCCGTGCTAACAACACATGCCAAACCCACCGTAGTCATTCTTATTTTGCTAAGATGTCGTGTGTTAGTAGCGAGTATTGTTGTAGTTGCTTGAGGACAAGCAAAAGCTTAAGTTGGGGGTGTTGATGTGCCGTGAATTTTAGCACATTTTATGCCTTTGTAACTAGACATGTTGCTTGATTTTAAGTGTTTTTACATTGTTTCTTATGTTATTTTTGTGTTTTATAGGGTTGATTAACTAAGGATTGGAAATGAGAAGTAATGCTGAAAAAACGGACAAATTGGAGCTAAGCGACGCTCCGTAACTCATGTTACGGACCGTAACTCATGTTACGGACCGTAACTCATGTTACGGACCGTAACAGGGTCCGTAACTCATGTTACGGTCCGTACCTTTGAACCGTAACAGGGCCTGAATTTCCAGAAAGTTTTCATTGAAACCATCAGTGTTACGGTGGAGTGTTACGGTCCGTAACTCATGTTACGGTCCGTAACATGTCACCGTAACATGAGCTAAATTTCCAGAGAGTTTCAATAAAACCTTCAGTGTTACGGTTTAGTGTTACGGTCCGTAACGCATGTTACGGTCCGTAACCCTTCACCGTAACATCATCCAAAATTCCAGAGAGTTGCCATGTAATTGTCACCACTTACGCTTCAGAAGGACGGACCGTAACACAGGGTACGGTCCGTCGCATGGTGGTCGTAACGTCTAAGTGGTCAAATGACGAAATGAAGGACGGACCGTAACCTGAGTTACGGTCCGTAACAATGCGGCGTAAGGGCATTTTTGTCCAGAAACTTGGCGCGATTTTTGGCTCTATAAATACATAATGTAGGGTTTTAATTCAACATTCAGATTTTATTTTAGAGGCATAAACCCTAGGTTTTTAATCTTGAAGTGGTTGGAGCATTTAAGGCAACAACTTCACTCTCATTCCATCTTGTATTAGTATTGTAAGTGTATTATGTTAATCTTTAAGCTTTTTCTATCAAGAAACATTATGAGTAGCTAATTTCAATTCTAAGGTTGTGAATCCCATGATGGGTATTATGTGAATGGGTTTCTATTATTGATATATGCATAATGGTTGTTGTTATTTATTCTATCTTTGAGTTGTAACGTTGGGTAATGATTGCAAGCATTAGCCGAAGCCATTATATTGACTTTTCTTGGGAAAGAGAGTCAATATTGGTAAGATTGAATAACAATGACTCGAGGCGTTAACCCTCGTTTAATAGACTAACTTAGGAATAAGAATAAGTCTAAATTGGCATCATTGGTCGCTCTTCGATTGTAACTCTTTTATATTCGGAAGAATCATAAAGAGGAAATACTGCTTAACTGTTGGGAAACATTAAGAAGTCTTTAAGAGACCAAGTGCATATTCATAGAACAACCATTAGAAGTATATCACTTTGAAACCTGAAGCATAATATCTAATCAAATTGGGGAACACAACCTTAGTCTCTCTCTCTCACATTAATTACATTTTAAGTCAAAGTATTAAATTACATTATTCAACAATCAATTCAAACTATCCGGAATAGGATTAAAGCATCTAAAGACCGGTATCGCATACGATTAGTAATCTTTTCTCTCCATATTCCCTGTGGGATTCGACCCCAACCTTGTTGGGTTACTATATTTGACAACGTCCGCTTTACGCCATTAATAGGTGTAATTTGAGTGTATCAAGGGCCGAGCGAGTGTCAGTTGTGCAGGAGAGGTGCGCAGATGAGTGTCAGCCGCGCGCAGGCAGTGTCGGCCGTGCGCGCAGGCAGGGTCGGCCGTGCAGGCAGTGTCAGCCGCGCGCGCAGGCAGGGTCGGCCGCGCAGGCAGTGTCAGTCGTGCGCGGGCGACGTGCATTGAAAAGGGGCTCCGACGGGCGAGAGTCAATAAGCATCTAGAGATGCTCTATGGCATATTATAAGAGTGCCAAGGAAGTTTAGCAAGGATCTGGGATGAGCCCATGGGCCGTCGGCGGACGAGGCCACGCACGAGCCTGAGTGTCAGTCCCGTGCGTTTCCGAGCTATAGATGGAATCTTGGGATTTAGGGTGAGGGGACCCTTCCTAGGATGTTATGGAATGTGCTTACCAAGTTTGGCGTCATTTGAAGATCGTTCACCTAAGGGCTTGACTTAGCCAAGGAGCAGTGTCAGTGATAAAGCTCCCGAAGGCTATATCTCGTTCCACGAGTATGGGGATGAGACGAAACTTCATGAAGGAGTGAAGGAAGTCAAGAGAAAGAGTTAGGAAAAGACGGCGCCTCATTTGGAGTTCGGAAGAGTGAGAAAGGCCCATTGTGATTCTCTGGCAAAATGATGTCCAATGCTAGAACTTGTGTTTTTCTTTTCAAAGCATATATAAAGGGGGCAGAGGTGTCACAGCTCAGCCAGCCTCCCTCGTGCGTGTTGTCGTCCAGTCGCACCAAGTGAGAAACCTTGAGGGAGGACCTCAAGGGCCTGCCTAGGCATCTCATAGGAGTGTCCTAGGTATCCATACGAGTTAGGGGACTCTATGGACGGCGTCGTGCCTGCGGGCCTCGTTGGGCGCACAACATGTGCCGGAGGCTTGACGTAGGAACTGATTATGCCCCGCGGGCTATCTTTATGGATGTTAAAGACCTCCGTACCGATTGAGTACTCGAGGCACCACTCAAGAGCCTCGTGTATTGACTTGTGAGCTTGGCTTGGGTTCAGCCTTGCAAGCAAGGGTCCGTTGGCCTAGACGTGCAGTCGTGGGGTGACGCTGCACCACGAAGGATGAAAGTAAGTTGTGAGGGCTATATTTGCCAATGCCATGGGACAACCATAGGCACATGAAAGAGGACCGCACCTGACAAAGGCCAAGGATTGGAAGTTGCCCTACTCGGGCACGACACAAGGCAAGTGTCAAGCTTGAGGATAGGACTGTGCGCGCAGGAGCGACGCTCAGTGCCAGTTGAGGGACGTGCATGTCCGTAGCCAACCCAAGGGGTGCGCATAGACGAGACCCAGCATATGAAATGTGCCACAAGGGTATGATAGCAAGACAAGGCTGAAGCCTTGACATCAAACGGGCGGCACAAGGAAAGCTAAGCCTCTGAGGCAAGCTTCACCATAGGCATGGGGTCGTGCCAAGAAAACCTGGGATAGAGAAAGGCTGGCTTGTAGTCAGGTGGGACTACGGGCGCCGTACGGGCTATTTGTGTGCCGCTGCCGCTTAGGAGGAGTCGGCCCGTGACAGCAATAGTGCACGAGAAAAAAAAGTAATAGCCCAAAAATAGATAGTAGTTCGAACAATGCAAACATGTGTTAAATAAACTACTATTGTTTGACAATCATCAAAACAAAAAGAACTTGGACGTATCAACTTTGCATATAGCTTCCGATCCTGAAGGACTCCGAGTACCGCGCGCAAATGATCCGCATGCTCAGCCTTTGATCGTGAGTAAACTAGAATGTCATCAATAAATACAATCACAAACAGATCTAAGAAAGGTCTAAATACACGGTTCATCAAAACCATAAATACTGTTGGGGCATTAGTCAAGCCGAATGACATCAGACGAAACTCAAAGTGGCCATATCTGGTCCTGAAAGCTGTCTTAGAAATGTCCTTCTCTTTGACCTTAACCTGATAGTAGCCTGACCTCAGGTCTATTTTTGAGAAATATCTGGCACCCTGCAATTGGTCAAATAAATCATCAATCCTCGAGAGTGGGTGTATTCTGTATCATCACCTTATTTAGCTGCCTGTAGTCAATATATATCTGTAACGAGCCATCTTTCTTTCAAACACACAACACAGGCGCTCCCACGACGATGTACTAGGCCTAATAAAGTCTTTCTCGAGCAAGTCCTTCAACTCAGAAGGTGCCATTCTATAAGGAGGAATAGATATCGGCTGAGTGTATGGTAAAACATCGATAGCAAAATCAATCTCCCGCTCTGGCGGAAGACTCGAAAGCTCTTCAGGAAACACATCTTGTCTGGAACAAACTGAAGAGCCGATGACTCTGCTTTTACATTTTGAACTCGAACTATATGATAGATATAACCTTTTGCGATCATTTTCTTTGCCTTGAGATAGGAAATAAACCTACCTCTTGGAGAAGCTATAATACCTTTCCATTCCATCACTGGCTCTCCTGAAAAATGGAACTGGACCATCTTTGTTCTGCAATCAACATTAGCATAATAAGAGGACAACCAGTCATCCCCGTAATAATATCGAAGCCCACCATATCTAACTCAATCAAATTAGAAACAGTATAATGATTACAAATTATAACTACACAACCTTTGTATACTCATCTAGCTATCACGGGATCACCAACAGGTGTAGACACCTCAAAAGGTCTATCCCAAACTTATTAGTAATAAAAGGAGTAACATATGACAATGTAGAACTTGGATCTATCAATGCATATACATCATGGGAGGAGACTGATAGTATACCTGTGACAATATCAGGTGACGACTCAACATCCTGTCGACCAGCCAATGCATAAATGCGGTTCTAAGGACCGCTCGAACTGGACGCTCCACCTCTGCCTCTACCACGATCGGCTGGTGTCTGAGAACCCTGCCCAGGAGGGCATACAGATGATGAAAAACTTGCTACAGTTCCTGTCGGCTGAACTACACCTCTACCACCTCTCGATGGAAAATCTCGCATAATGTGGCCTGGCTGGCCACAGGTATAACACACATCCGAACCCAAACGATACTGTCCACACGCAAGACAGTATTTGTTCATTCATTAACATTTAACAAGCTAAAATCTATAAAATTGTCATTTAAACTTATCATTTAGAATTTGAAATGTCTTATGACTTTTTTCACCCTTTAAATATAGATCTCCACTTGATAGAATTATCAGTTACTATTTGTCTAATATTCAGGACTTAAATCAACTAAAATTTCAATTATTAAATCTTTCCTTATTTGAATTATGTAGGAAATCTAATATTTAAGAATTTAAAATTAACTATCAAAATTTGTGAATAAACTTAACAAGGCTAATATATTCTTTACAGTAATGAATAGGGGTATAACTTGTACCCATGTCGTTTGATTGTGTAGAGGTGAAAAGTCAATCGGAGTCAATAACAATTCTACTGTGCTTAATTTGGTGAAAAGTAATTATCAATAGTGATACTAAAGTTTTAGTACTTCTACTTCATCTTCCATTTTTGTGTTTTATTAAATTAAAATTTACTAAACTTACTATCAAATTTAGTAAACAAAAGATGTTTTATTGAAGGAATATGAAGAGCAAACAATAAAAGATAAAGGGTGTGCTTGGTGTGAAGAAAAATATTTTCCGGAAAATATTTTTCAATTTTCTCATGTTTGTTTGGTCCAAATTTTTGGAAAACATTGTTTTTAGGAAAGCAAGTTCCTCAAAAATGAAGAAAATGACTTCGCTAATCAAAGTGGGGAAAACAAGTCTACAATTAACATTTCACCAACCACCCTACCACCACGCAACCCACCCCCAACCACCAAACCCCAACAACTCCCACAACTCCACCCACCCTCCCCCACCCCTAATCCCGTACCCCCTTATCCCTCCCAGATTTTCTACTTCATATTTAATTTTACCCTTACAAATTTTTATAAAAATGGAAAGTTTGCATAGTTAAATTTATGTGGGGATGGGTGGTGCGTGGTGGTGGGGTGGATAAGAAAAAAATTCCCATATTTTTTAAAAGTTAAATAAAATATATGAAATAGAAAATTTGAGAGGGGGTAGGTGGGTGGGGGGGGGTTGGATAGAGCGGTGGTGTGGGGTGGGGTGGGTGGTGGTGTGGCGTATGAGTGGGTGAAGAAGAAGCGGTTGGAGGGTGGTGGTTGGGTGGGGGTGAGGGTGGGGTTTGGTCAGAGGCGGATCCAGGATTTAAATTTTATGGGTTCAATCTTCAGATTTTTAGCATTGAGCCCATTATATTTTTAAAGTTAGGGGTTCATATCTACTATTTATTGAAATTTTAATAATTTTTTACACATAAATTTAGGCTCCGCGTCAAAAGTTTGGGGTTCAATTGAACCCCAACCTTGTAGGCTAGATACGCCTCTGGGTTTGGTGTGGTATGGGGTGGTGGGGTTGGTGGGGTATGGGTGGTATGTTTCGAAAAATATTTTCTACCAATCAACCGAACAAGAGAAAATAAGAAATTCACTTATTTTTCACTGCCTAACCGAACATGAGAAAATAAGTAGAAATTCACTTAATTTTCAAGAAAACATTTTTCTTATAAAACATTTTCCTCCATACCGAACACACCCAAAGAGGCAAAGCAAAAAGTAATTTTTCTTTAATAGCAAAACCAATCAGTAAATTTAGTCAACCAAAACACTTTTTGATCCCACTGTCTCAATTATCATTCCAAAGGTAGGTTAGTCGATCTTTCTTTGGCAAAGTAAGAAAAAGGGGGGAAATTTGTAATGTTACAGTTATCATGACATTTTTTCTTGTATAGATACGAAATAGATTTGAGTCTATACAAATTTTATTTACAGTACTATATTCTTCCTTATTTAAAAATTTATAAAAGAAGATAATAGAAACAACCCATTTGTAAGATTTTATAGCATGAATTTTTCATTGCTTTTTGGAAGAAAGTTTCAATATTTAAAACACTGGTATCGGTGTATATAGATGTATATATTCAGTTTTGTGTTTAGCATAGAATATAAGTAAGAACCAGTCAATACACTGGTATCGGTGTATATAGATTTATATATTCAATTTTGTGTTTAGCATAGAATATAAGTAAGAACCTGTCATATTTATTTGATTACTTTGAATTAAATAAAAACCTGTCCTTTTATCGAAAAAATAGAAGTAACGTTTATACTAAGATAATAAAGTATGTTTTTAAATAATTAATCCAAATAATCAAAGGATTAATTAAAAAAAACAAAGGTTTAACTATAAAAATAAAAATTCGCATCTATTTTAACGTTTATTGCTATTTTACATTAAAAAAATCGTATAAATTTTTTAATTTATTGACACGTGTAACGCACGAACGCTAAAACTAGTATATATAATATAAAGCTAGGCATAGACAAGGTGATGTCGTACCTCTCTATGGCCAGCATTGCTATTTATCTTTTATCTCCTTTTTTGGCATTTTTTCTAACTTTTCATGTTAAATAAATATTAATTGTCTTCTTTTCAAAGGGAATAACCTACATAACTCCAATAGTGAATATAATGGAGCAATTAGCATTTACATAGAGCTACAGTTATAACATTGATTATTTTTTCGGTAACCCTTTTTGTCATTATGGATTCCTGCAAATTCTTTCAGTTATTGCTTTATACAATATGCATCAGTAAGTAATTATAGAATTTGAAATGGATGTTCACCATTATATTTTGAACACTATATAAATAGACACCAAATCCATCCAAATCTCGTGCAATACGGCTTAGCATAGATAGGTATATTGTTAACATGAATGTGGTCGAAGGCCAATTTCTAAAATCGAAGTCATTATCATACTATTTAAATATATACTACTATACAATTAGCTCTCCTTGGACAACAATGACGTGAACATGGCAAAGGGAGTCAGCTAATGCTAGGGGTTTAAAGTTTCGTGAATATCATGAAGTGAAGCAAGAAGAAAAAACGAAGCAAGGGCCAGAGCATTGTAGAAATTTCTTCCATAAGCCAATCAATTTGATATACCTTTCTTTATGGACTTGTGTACTACTTTCCTTCCCCCGTGATGCTACAACCAATTTGATATATTTTTCTATATTGATTTTGTGTGAATGTTGTTTTTCCCTTCCTTTTTTTCTGTCATCTGTCCAATTTTTCCATTGAAGCACTTTGAATTTATATTAAAGTAGAAAATAACCGTTCGAAGGAAAGTACTGATTTTGGGGGATTTTGCATAATCACTTTCCTGATTTTTGGGAATTTGCATAATATTTGGAGGAAAAAATATCGGAATAAAAAAGGAAATAAAAACAAACAAAGAGGAAAAAGAAAGGAGAAAAAAGAAAGGGAAGGGAAGTTTCATATACAAAGTTGGCCGAGATTGAAGTTGTGAAGAAAACGACACAAATTCGTTTGTTCCATATTTAGAGTTGGCTGAAATAAAAGTTTACTTTATTTGTCCTTTTTTTTTTTTTACCATTTTTTCCTTTTTATAAAAAATAAAAGATAATCATCAAAAGAATATATTAGGTTAACTGAACAAAATTCAATCTATAAGAAAATTATATATCTACATGCATAACATTAATTTATAGAAAGTAAAAGTAAATTTGGTTGGTTAAAAGTTGAAATATGACGATTTTTTCTTCTATAATACTCTCCCCGTCTCAAATTATTCGTCGTTTTTTTATTTTACACGCCCCTCAAGAAATATTATTTAGGACAAATATTTGACTTAGTTTATCTATTTAAGTCTAAGTTATAATTTTTCTCCATTAAATGTTTACTCTATTTATGTGTCATCTCCATTAATGACAAAATTGTACTAAGGGTAAAATGAAAAAAAGAATTAATTGTGCTTAGAACTCCTAAAACAACAAATAATTTGACACAACTATCTTTAGTAATCACGACAAATAATTTGAGACCAAGGTAATATAAAAGAGCTATTGTAAAATGAATTTTTCAACTTAGCCGTTAGAATCGGTTTCTATAAAGGAGGTCAAATCTCAGGTTTGCATCCCAAGATTATAACATTACCATCTTTTTCTTTTTCTTTTTCATTAACTTTGTTTTTAATATTCTACTTTTTCAAGTTCAGATATACTAATTTCTTAAATGAGTTATTTCATATTGAATCTAATTTTTTTTAAAGGTTCTCTTTTTAATTTTTTTTAGAATATTTGGATTAATAAAAAATAGTTTTCTTTTATAAAAGTAATCACATTAGTTTTAACTTTGTTTTAATCCTTTTTATAACCACGCGAAGCGCGGACAAGTACACAAATAAAATAATAAGATAAAGTTCAGTGATAATCCTTGCATTCTGGCATGCGTGCGTTATCTTTCCCTTTGTATCTTCTTAATAATGGCTAAAAATGTAAGTTTACATAAATTTGTGTTGGTTCAAATCTTGTATATGCTGCTCCAAACATAATTATTAGGTGTTTCTTTTGTCCCCTTCATGGCCACAGCTAGGGGTGTTCGTCAGTGGCGGAGCCAGGATTTCCGCTGAAGGGGTTCAAAATATAAAAAAGTAAATATACAAAGATTCTTAAGGGGGTTCAACGTCTACTATATATACATAAAAAATAATTTTAACTTTGTAAAAATAGTATTTTTTTTTCTGCCGAGGGTGTTTGGATGAATACCCTCGGCATAGTGTGGCTCCGCCACTGGTGTTCGCGGTTTGGTTAAAAATCGATCCAAACCGAAAATCAAAATCAAACCGATTAATTAAATGAACCGATATTTACTTTGGTTTGGTTTAGTTTTGAATTCGTAAAAACGATATTTGATTTGGTTTTGGTTTTACTAAAAGCAATCCGAAGAAAAAACTGAACCGAACCGATAAATTTTATACATAATTTTTATAATTATATATACAATATATTAATTTTTATAAATACTTTTAAATAATTTATATACTTTTTAAGCAAAATTTTATTTATCTCTAATAAGCTAATGAACTTTATACCTTAAGCCGATTTTAAAAAAGAAATCCATATGAATTCAAACTCATTTATTCAAAGAAACAACTATATGAGATTTACCTAGATTTATTTTTTGTATTTCTTATAAACTTTATTCACTTAATTAAAACCATAAATCTTAAGACATTTTCTCCATAATGCAAGAAACTATAGCTATCACAATAAAAAGGTAATAACGGATTATAAGTTTGAAAATGATAGAAAATTCTCCCCTAAATTGTAGGAAAAAAACATGAAAGAGAGAAATACCGTTAATTTTCTTAAAAATCCAAAAACTGACCCAAACTGACGGATGTGTATTATATTTGGTTTTATTTGATTTTAATAATTTTAAAAACCAACTCGATTGGTTTGGTTTTGGTTTTAACTCAAAACCGACCCATGAACACCCCTAGCAACAACCCGTGATTTTCTTTCCTTGTGTTCATTTTGAGATTGTAAACAGAACTTGCGAGGATTTTATTTTTCGGAAAAGTTCAAAGTTACCCTTCAATTATTAGAAATAGAACACTTTTGCCCTCTGTTATCTTTTGGTAAATGTCCTCGTGTTCTAAAAATTGGACCACTTCTATCCATATTGACAGGGGCGAATTTGTGTACAAATTTTAGGGCACGTGAACCCATGATTTCTTTCATAAAACAACTAATTTTATGTATATATTTTCTAAAATTGGTATAATCTTCTTTGTTGGAACACATGCTACAAGAATGCTAAATATTGCACTTGGTTGAAGGTTTGAGATTCTTACTAAGAGGTCTTGGGATCAATTCCACTTAATACATTTTCTCCTTCTTTTTTAAGTGGTGAACCCATGTTCTAGAAATTCTAGATTCGCTTCTCTTTTAGCTTAATTCGAATAATCCTTAGCTTAGATATGAAATTTCATCATAAAGCGGAAAGATAGAGAATATTAAAAGTCTAAATACACCTAAACCCAATAATACTGTCAAGAAGCATCTAAGAATAACTGAATTGTGAGAATCAGCTCAATACAACATCACAGTGACACCTATGCATTGCAACATACTGTCCATAAGGCGCAATCTTACCTTCGTTGAACTATGTGTTTCAATAGTCCATTCATACTCAACCTCATCCCATAAATAACCCAAGTGTGCGTAACACTAGACGGTCCACTGTGACGGCTACTTGGACTGTGCGTGAATTAGGTACCCGGCAACCACAGCTAGTAAGGTACTGGTACCATCCCAACTCATAAGTCATAGCACAAAAGACAAGAGTGCAATCACAATAATATCAATTGAGAACATGAAGGCATGTTATGCCTTCCAACGTGTATAGAAACAGTACAGATCATAACATGCTTTTTAATCAATGCATCTGGTATGCATGTTCAATTTTACTATTCAGTTATAAATCATGATGAAATGTCATTAGTTTCATCATATCAAGCTTTTAAAGCAACCAATGTGATCCACCCGGTCAAATTTCGAAACAAATTACATGGACGGGATACCTATCAGGTAAGGTAATGATTTCATTCCAATAATCAAGTTTTGATTTTGACTTTAATTGCTAAGTTAAATTTTCAAATGCCTAATTAAGAAACTAGGTCAAAATTTCTTAATTTAGGTATTCCAATCACATGGCTTCAAGTTTAAAGTTTCACCAAAATCAAATATAATCATCCTAGGGGGGATAGAGAATCATTACCCTGATGATTCAAGTCGAAACTCATATCTTGGATCACCCCCACGGCTCCTCGTTTCCAAAAATGCCCTCGATTTGTTCCTTCATCGCGATCGCGATAAAGAGTCCCTCGTGATGACGAAGTACAACACTGTCAGACCATATGCGATCGGCTCATTAACTCCTCTTGTTCCCAGAATATAGTTAATAGTTGGTCAACGCCCAACCGTCTTTGTGTTCCCGACTCAATTCCACGCGTTCGTACTGAGACAACTAGTTGACTCCTGCGTTCGTGATTGCAGAGAGCAAAATCCCCTTGACCAGTCAACCCTTCAATTACCCTACACAATTGTGATGCACCAGTCACCAGCAAAAAATGTTTAATTTCTACATGGTTCAACATGTGCGGAAACACACCCAAGTCTTTGAGTTTCAATCCCGACCATCCAACAAGTTCCAAATAGTTATACCGACTTATTCAAAGTTTCACTATACAATTCAAATCATACTTGTGCAAAATTAAAGGTCAGATTGTTACATTTCTTTTCATTCAATTTTGTGATAATATCCCGCGCGTGACACTACAAGTTTCAAAAGCTCTTATTTTGTTCTTAAAATCCGTATCAGTTCAAATTATGCCACATAAATTGAAATACAGGAAATATAATGTAAATTATGCCACGTAAATTAAAATAGAGGAAATATAACGTGGTTAGTTACAAATAATAATGTGATTTAGTCCAATATTTTAAAGGGCCGGGTATTTTACATATCCCTCGGCGAGGCCTAAGCCCCGAGGCACGGGGCGTAAGCCCCATGAGTATTTAATTTTTAGTATTTCATAAAATAATATAATTACAATAAATATTTTTATCTCCCTATAAGCAAATAAACTTTATCAGTATTATCAATAAACTTTATCAGTATTATAATTAAAATGTAACTCCTTCATGAATAAACATAAAATTACTTTCAAATAGCGAAATAATAAAATATGATAATTCTTGATACATAGGACAAAAGACCAATAACAAGTGAAAATGTATAATTCGGCTATGTATTTTTAAAAGAAATATTAAGTGATATTCACCCTCACGATGTTGTTAAATAGTAAATATGCAATACTACGACTTGTTATTTGAGTTACATCCAATCTTCTTATTTTTTAGATGAAAAAATATCAAGTATCATTCATGTTAAAGAATTATGAGGCTTAACGATTTTAACTAAGGAATTTAACTAAAAGAAATATTAAGTGATAATCACTCTGAGGATATTCTCAAATAGTAAATATGCAATACTACGACTTGTTATTTGAGTTACATCCAATCTTCTTATTTTTATAGATGAAAAACTATCAAATATCATTCATTTGTTAAAGAATTATGAGGGCTAACGATTTTAATTAAGAAATTTAACATATAATTTGTGTATGAATTATTAGGTGAGCCCCGAGCGTTGAGCGTTAGGTTTATTTAGGACGTACAATCAGGCTCTTAGGACGTAAGCCTCACAGGAATTAAACCCCACACGTGAACTCTACACGTTTTGTCAGTAACCCGCTCGAGAGCGAATTCTAAAACTCTTTTAAAACACTAATTTAGTCTGTGATTTAAAGCATATTTTATTACACATAGAGAGAGAGGAATAGACGTCGGCACAGAAAAGGTAATTAGTACAGTAGCTTTATTTAATTTGTCATTATGACAAAGTTCACTTGTCTAAGTTATGGCAAATAAGAAAAGAATACGTAGCTAGAACCCATCGAGGAAATTAAAAGTGATGGGAAAAATTTGAAAGCTCCTCAACTAACGAATTTAACTAAAAGAAATATTAAGTGATATTCTTCTCAAGATATTCTTAAATAGTAAATATATAATATTACGACTTGTTATTTGAGTTACATTCAATCTTTTTATTTTTATAGATAAAAAACTATTAAATATCATTCATTTATTAAAGAATTATGAGGGTAAACGATTTTAATTAAGGAATTGAACATATAATTTGTGTATGAACTATTAGGTGAGCCCCGAGTGTTGAGCGTTAGGCTTATTTAGGACGTACAGTCAGACTTTTAGGGCGTAAGCCTCACAGAAACTAAACCCCATACATAAATCCCACACGTTTTGCCAGTACCCCGCTCCAGAGCAAATCCTATAACTCTTTTAAAACACTAATTTAGTCTGTGATTTAAAGCATATTTTATTACTCATAGAGAGAGAGGAATAGACGTCGGCACAGAAAAGGTAGTTAGTACAGTAGCTTTATTTAATTTGTCATTATGACAAAGTTCACTTGTCTAAGTTATGGCAAATAAGAAAAGAATACGTAGCTAGAACCCATCGAGGAAATTAAAAGTGATGGCAAAATTTGAAATCTCCTTATAGCCTGTTTGCACAAGTTTTTAAAAATAGCTTATTTTAAAAAGTATTTTTTAAAAAAATACTTTTTTTAAAAAAAAATTCACTAAAAGTAGTTTGTTGTTGACCAATTAATTTAAAAAGTACTTTTGAGCAGCAATTAGTGTTTGATCAAGCTTTTAAAAAGTGCTTCTATGTGTATTTTTCTCAAAAGTACTTTTTAAAAAAGTGCTTTTAGACAAAAACTATTTTTTTTAACTTCTGAAAAACTGCTTCTACTACTTCTTAAAAGCACTTATTTTCTCACAAAAGCTTAGCCAAACACATTACTTTTTTTAAAATAAGCACTTATTAAAAAAATAAGTACTTTTAGAAAGAAAAAAAAAAAAGGACCAAACAAGCTATTAATTCCCATCGAAGGAAACGAACGACCCCTCAAAAAATAACTTTCACGGAGTTGTTAATTTGTACATTTCCCATACATGACTTCACTTTTATCATTGCTTCACTGCACTGTTGTTGACAAAATTTATTCCTGTTTTCATACGTGCGTATTTAATTTCTTTCTTTTTGGTTATGAGAAAAGTCTATAGCTACTTAATGCTACCAAGTAAATTTACTATAGGTTAAACTAATACTCCTCCTTCTCGAATTATCTCAAATTATCCGTGGCTTTTTTGTTTTACACGCCCTTTAAAAAATATTAATTAAAAGAGTATTTGACTAACTTTACTCTTATTTATGCTTAAGTTATAATCTCCATCCATTAAATGTTTACTCTATTACTCTATTTATGTGTCATTTTCATTAATGATAAAATTCTACAAAGGGTAAATTGGGGAAAAAATAATGGTAAAAACTTACCTGCACCGGTGTTTACACCAAACCAATGAATGTATGACACGTGTTTGAATGTATATAACTATCAATTAACCATGATTAATTAATGCCTATATGCACTTCATTAAATCTCTTAACCATGATAAATTGCAATGGTTTGGTGTAAACACTCGGTGTGGGCAAGTATTTACCAAAAATAATTAATTGTGCCTTAAACTTCTAAAACGACAAATAATTTGAAACGAAAAGAGTATATTCTTAACATTTACGAGTTTTAATATGGTAACTTTGATTTACCAAAAATAATATGGTAACTTTACTTATTTTATTGTAACATGTAAGTAAATATCAATTAGTGTGTGTACAAGTTAAATTCTTTCATATATAACTAATTTATCCAACCAAGTACAATTACCTATAGGTAGGGCCGAAGCCAGTAAGGGCCAAGGGGTTCATCCAAACCCCCTTCAACGAAAAATTACACTATTATATACAAGGTGAAAATTATTTTTTATGTATATATTACACGTTGAACTCTCTTGGCTTCTTCGTTTGTCTGCTTCCTTATATTTTTTAACCTTCTTTGTTAAAATTCTGGCTCCACCACTGCCTATAGGTTAAATTTTCTTAACAAGTCTTAATATGGTGACCTTACTTTATTTGTTGAAACATGTTAAGTATAATATTGTTTAGTGTATACGAGTTAAATATTTTTATAAATTATATATACGAATAGTGTAACAATGTAAAATATATTTGCATAATCATTGTGATAACCTGCTAATTATAACAAGTTACTCAATGGTTTATTCTAGGAGTACCAAACAATAGTTATTACATGTAGAATAATTACTTATAATCATTTTTTAAGTGAATTGATTGTGTAAATTGTTTTGCACAATTTAAACACCTTGTATAAATTGCACAATTATATACTCTTCCCCTTTTATTTGGCCTAACTTCGATTCTAATTTCTAAGTCTTCCTTATAACTTCTCAACATCTTCCTCTTCCTTCATTTCAGCCTTTGGAATCTTTTCTACTTTTGCTACAGTATAAAACACTGATAAGGACACCAATCTATATGCAATATATTAGTAGGCGTTTGGCCATAGAAACCAACAAAAAATTCACTATTTTTGAAGTTGAAGCTGTGTTTGGTCATTGTTTTTTAAAGTAATATTTAGTTGTTGAAATGTACTTTTTCTAAAAAATATGAAATATGATTTATACCCCTAATTTCTAAAAACTAGTAAAACCACCCAAAACAATTAATAAACATAACCAATGCGAGAAATATAACAATTATACACGAGATCAGCTTATGGAGTGCTCTAAATTGATGGTTTATTTTCATTAAAAGGCTGCAATTGGGAGGACATAAAATATAGCATCTTTAAATATGGTTTTGTTACACTCACATGTTTCTTTTCTTTTAGAGGTTTTTTATCACTTGATGTTGAATGTTGTTGAAGTGGAGAGTAACTGAGCAATATAAGTTGCCTCTGACAAGTGAAAAATGTTGTATGAACTTTTGAGGTAAAAATTGAGCAACATAAAAACTTTTAGGGCAAAATTGAAAACAGAAAAATAAAAGTAATGATCCAAAACAGAAAATGAAAAAAGTGAAAAATAAGGATTTGGAATTTTTATAGCCAAACATCATAAATTGAAAAAAGTCAAAAATTCGAAAAAAAGTTAATACTTCTCATGGCCAAACGGGTCCTTAGTATATACTGTATAGCTTTCCTTAAGCCTTGGGTAAGCTTCTCTGTTTTTTTAATTCTATATTTAAGTCGCTGACTCTTCGTCAACCTTATAGGGGTCTACATATCATCTTTATTCCACACTTTTTCTCTTTTTTATCCTATGATTGTACGAAATAAATTCTTTGTCTAAGAAAGCTATCTGCAATTTCATTGGAGCTTTAATTTGTTACGTTAAAGTTCCTAGTGTTTTTCCAAACTCTTGCTTATAACTTTCATCATTTTTGGTGAATGCAGCTGTAGAGAATATTAGTTGCATAAATTCTTAGCTCATAATCCGAGAAGTAGAGAGACAAAGGTAAAGTCTTGAATTTTCCTTTTATTTGTTCTTGCATTTTGATGCTGAGGATGATATTGTTTATTTTTTCTTTGATGACTAATATATTACATAGTATAATATAAAGTAATTAAAAACTCATAATATATCCCAGAAGAATAAAGACAAAGGTAAAGTTTTCATTTCTCCTTCTATTTGTTCTTGCATGATGATGATTAATGATGTTTTTTTTTTTTTTTAAAGATTTTAATTTTGATTACTAGGGAAGATGGCTAATACTACAAAGAAGAAAACAGAGAAAACAGTTCCTGGCTTAGTGGATTTGGTGTTTTCTTGGTCTTTAAAGGATGTGTTGAACACAGATCTTTACAAAGACAAGGTTTGAAATAATCTTAATTTTTTCGTGTTCATATGCTGACATGCCGGATTCACAATTTAGACATTGTTTGTTCTAAGTTGAGAGATTGAGTTCTGAAATGTATATCTGATTTCATCTTATTTAATATTGGGCTGAACTGCGAATCCGTAGCTGGATTTTCCCCTGCATATGCATGTCTAGAAGTAGTTTTCTATTAACCCAACCAAGTAGTGTTGGCAAAATCCGCGCACTTATATAGTTGTTATTGATCACATATGGGATTTTCTTCATTTTTGAAACTGAAATTAACATTCACATCCACAATACGGAAGGGTTTCGATGCTTGGACAGGATGATCCTTTCCAACTTCCAATTGTTTATTGCACAATCATACCTTGTGTAGAATCATTACAAGAAATAAGTTTTTTTTTTGTGACTCTAATTGCCATAAAAAGTAGTACTAATAGTTTACATGACACTTTGTTTAGGTCGCTATAGGAAGTGATTGTATTAATGGTGATCCCTGTAGACTTGTAGTTGACACATAAAGTAACATTTTAGCGGCGACTAAATATAGGTTGCCATAAATGTGGAGTCCTAAATTTCTCTTATTTCTGTTAAGGAACAGAGTTTGTCTGAAAAAGTATTTGTGGAGATCTATCAGCAGTTGCCACTAAAGTCATCGCGAATAGTTACTTAGGGGTTTCCATGAATAAGTTTGGAAGGACTATGATTCACGGCAACTCTAAAGTTTCCACAATATCTTGTAGTTCATTTTATTGGCTAAGAGTGAAGTTGGTGTACAACCATGCACATTGGAGAGTCTCAAATTTGTATTAACAAAATCAAGATGCAGCTCTATTTTCCGCTTGTGTTTATGTTACTGGATATTTCTATTTTATTCTTCTATTTCCTTCTTGAAACATTTTGTATTTTCTTGTCCCTTTGTGTGTGATTGGCCAAGTTACTAATCCTAACTCCTGTTCTTTGTATGTTATAGGTTCAAGAAATTCCAGAGGCATTCACGTCGGTTGATCATTATCTGAAGTCATTCATTACTCCACTTGTTGAAGAAACACATGCTGATTTACTCTCAAATTTGTCCATTGTTTCGCGAGCCCCTGCACTCGAGGTTCTTGATGTTATAATATCAAAAGACTTTAAGCCTCCGAAAGGTTTATATTATAATATTTTGTTGAAAAGAACTAAAGAGGGAGAAGGAGAGGAAAGTGAAACGAAGAATGAATCGAAATACGAGCCAGAGGTTGGTGATCTGAGCGCACTAACAGATGTGAGACCAAAAAGAATTGAGGATTTGAACAGGCCTAAGAGATCTTATCTCATTGCTATTGTTCAAGGGATGAAAAATGAAGGTTCAGACAGGATACCTATCCTATCTTCACAGCTTATTCCGTTTCAGAAACCGGATAGGACAAAGGGTGAACATGGGGACAAGCTTTTTATTGTGTATCTTTCTAATTTAACAACGAATATTCGAATATGGAAAGCGTTGCATTCAGACCTTGAAAATGCAAACTTGGAGATCATTAAGACCGTGTTGAAAAGTGATCCGGATATTGTAAGTAAACACCTTCTTTCCTTCTTGAACTTTAATGTGACAATAAATAGTTTGACTTTACTATGTTGAGTATAGTGTGACAAAAAAGTACTTTGTTTGACTTTACTGCTATAGGGACGATACGTGAAATCAAACAGTTAATCTAGCTTCTGGTTTACATTTATTGAGGTTTAGTAAATTTCAATTGTTTGCAGGGTGAAGTTGACTGCTCCCTTTGCTCCGTTAGAGAACCTAAAACTAATGCTGCTTTATCAATTTCAAGAGCCATTGCTCAGTCCTTTGAGCTAGACAATGCTCAACAAGAAGCTGTTGTAAGTTGTATTGCTACAAGAGAATGTGCTCACCGGAATATGGTAAAGCTAATTTGGGGTCCTCCCGGAACCGGGAAGACCAAAACAGTTGCCTCTTTACTTTATGTCCTGTTACAGATGAAATGCAGAACTTTGACCTGTGCACCCACGAACATTGCTGTGTTAGGAGTTACAAAAAGGCTGATGCAGAATGTACAACACTTTCCACAATATGACACATATGGTTTAGGAGACATCGTCTTATTTGGTAATGGGGAAAGAATGAAGATCGATGATCATGAAGATCTGTTCGATGTATTTCTTGACAACCGTGTTGCTGCTCTTGTTAGTTGCTTGTCTCCGTATAATGGCTGGAGAATTGGTATACAGTCAATGATATGTTTGCTTGAGGATCCCAAAGAGCAATATCATAAGTACTTAGAAAAGCAAAAGGATACGGACCATGACAGAGACGATACTGAGGATATAGATGATGAGGAAGAGGAAGAAAAAGGAAGTGTTACTAGTCAAGAATCTATTTTGGGCGAAAAAGATGGAAAGATCAACGACCAAGGACTCCAAAAAAATAGAAAGAGTAAGTTGTGGAAGAAATTTGTCCTTGACACATTAAAAGAGAACAAGAAGAAAGATAAAAAAAATTCTCAAAAGAGGAACAACTCGAAAGCAACTGACGAAGCGAACAAGGTCAAGAATAAAGGGGAGGCGAGCAACAAAGAAGCCATTGTGTGGACATTTGAGGAGTTTGTTAACAAAAGATTCAAATGGATCCACAACCAGTTAATATTTTGCCTAACGGGCTTGTACACACATCTACCTACTTCTTTCATTTCACTGGAAGTAGCAAAGGAAATGATCAGACTACTTGAGATGCTTCAAACTCTTGGAAAATTGTCTGCTACTGTGGAACCATCTGAAGGATTAAGAGAAATTATACCGGGATTTGTTACAAGGAATAAGACAAGACTTTTTAATATTCGTGCAATGAAAACAGAATGCATAAAAGTATTGAAATTTCTTAACAAAAGTATCTCTCTTCCCAATTTCATCGAGGACTACCAAATCCGAAGTTTTTGTCTGAAAGGTGCGTGTTTGATTTTCTGCACGGCTTCTAGCTCAACGAAGTTGCACACAGAAGGAATGACGCCAATGGAGATGGTGGTAATTGATGAAGCCGCTCAGCTGAAAGAATGTGAATCCACTATTCCGTTACAACTCCCCGGTCTCCGACATGCTATACTCATCGGAGATGAGAAACAATTGCCTGCAATGGTTCAGAGCAAGGTTATTAATTAATCTCTTTACAACTTGTTTTTAAAATTACTTGTTTTTAAAATTATTGATCTTTTATATATAGATCTGTGAGAAGGCAGAGTTCGGCAGGAGCTTATTTGAAAGGCTAGTAATTTTAGGACACAAGAAGCACCTTCTCAATGTTCAATATAGGATGCATCCGAAAATAAGTATGTTCCCGAATAGAGAGTTCTATCAGCAGAAAATTATGGATGGTCCGAATGTGAAAGGAGCAGAATATGAGAAGAGATATCTTAAAGGAAGTATGTTTGGCTCCTATTCATTCATTAACGTAAGTACTGGAAGTGAGCAGGTTGATGACAAACACAGCACGAGAAATAAGGCAGAAGCTTTCGTTGTAGCTGAGATACTTGCCAACCTTCACAAAGGTAACACTCTTATCCTTCCAGGACCTAATTTCTGCTTGAGATAAATTTTTTTCTAGTTTTCTCTACTGTATCTTGGTTTGCATGTCAAATGTGTTGGCAGGCCTGATAATATTATCTTACCTACAGAATTTGTCTCTTCAAAACAAAAAGTTCGTGTTGGTTGTATATCTCCTTACAAGGCTCAAGTTTATGCTATTCAACAAATTCTTGGCAAGACATATAGCACAGATGTTAAGAGTGACTTCTCAGTGAACGTACGCTCCGTTGATGGTTTTCAAGGTGGTGAAGAGGATGTGATAATTATCTCTACTGTTCGTTGTAATCTTGGTGGATCAGTTGGTTTCCTCTCTAATCTTCAGAGAGCTAACGTGGCACTAACACGAGCAAGGTATTAATTTGGTGGTCAACATTACTACAATTCAAAATGTTTGAATATCAAGGATTGGTTCGAATCGGCTATTCTTATATATTTTCCTCTTTAACAAGAAGATAATTGATGGACATGTTTTTAATTATTTCCTTGGCTTATGTAGATACTGCCTTTGGATATTGGGAAATGGCACAACTTTGGTTAACAGTGGTTCCATATGGAAGAATTTAGTCATTGACGCCAAGGCTCGTGGCTGTTACTTTGATGTTACTGAAGACAAGCGATTGAATCAAGCAAATTTGAATGCCACCACTGAATTTGGCCAGCTAGAAATGTTACTCAGAACGGACTCCTCTATATTCCAAACAGCCAAGTGGAAGGTATGCTGCTTCATTTGGCCTATGATGAATATATACGTTCTCTTTCACTCTTTCTTTGAGTCAATTGCGTACTTTTGAAAATTTATAGACCCTACTTAACCCCCATTACCCCCTATGCCTATACAAACAACTGTTGGGCAATTCATGTTCAAGAAATAGTTTTCCAATCTTAGATTTTATTTCTTAAATCTGGAATTTGCTTGTAAAGTAAGCCAAAATTTCAGTGTTAGTGTTTTGTGGTCTTTTTAATCTTAAATTTTGTTTTCAAATTGAGAAATAAAAGGATATTTGCTCTTACAACAAAACAGGTTATATTTAGCGAGAATTTCTCAAAGTCCATCGCTATAATTAAGGATGTGGAGATCGGCAAGGAAGTGGTTTCCCTTTTGGTGAAACTTTCAAGTGGTTGGCGTAAGTCGGAAAAGAATAGCACATTCAACAACAAGGGCGGGAATTCTTCTGTACCGTTGGAGGTGTATGGTGTCAAGCACCTAAAACTGATTTGGACTATAGATATTCAGCAGCAGAAATCGATGTATGTTCAAGTATTAAAGATATGGGATATTTTACCAGGATATCATATACCAAAGTTGGCAAAGGCCCTTGACATCCATTTTAGTAAATATACAGTGGATATGATGAATCGTTGCAAATACAAACATGTGGAAAGGTACAAAATATCTTTTTTCCCCTGATCATCTAAATTGCTGTCTTGTCATTTATTTAGCTTTTGTACACTGACATTCAGGTCACCTAAAAGATAACGACAAGTAACTTTACCATAACAAGTGCAACTAATTAGTAGTAAACTAAGGTAGGCTGTAAAAATTCTTTATATTGTCTGTGTATCTAAGTTAATTTGTTGTCTTCCTAATAATAGTGGAAGTACTCCATGAACATGTATTAGTTATTTTTCTGATCTAAATTTATGTCTAGTCGTCTTTGCATATATATAAGTTGTATATATTTTTGGATTATTGAAATGCTGACTACACAAGTCTTCATTTTCTGTAGGAACTTTGTATTTCCAATGACTTGGCCAATTGATGGAAATGTTGTCTCAAGAACCGGCTCGGCTCATGATGACCGAGAAGACAACTTGGCACGTCAATTGGGAGGGATGAGTTTGAGGGATAAACCAGGATCTTCAAGAAGTTTCAAGTGAGTATAGGTTGCAAATACCACATGAAAAAGTGAAACTGAACTCTTATATATGCTTGTGTTTTGGTAAATACTCTTTTTATGTTGTTAGATCAATCTTCGTTACTAACTCTACTCATTGTTATACCAGTAATTTTCAGAAGTCCAACATGAAGAAAGGACAATTGTTTCGCGAAGTGAAAACCAAATCAACTTGCTGATGATTTTATGGAACGATATATGCGCAACAAGTCCTAATAGGAGGCCTTATTGCCTAACAAAGGTAAAATACTGGCATATATATTGCAATGGCACAAAAAATACTGGCATATATATATTACAATGGCACTAAAAATGCTGGGCCTATTGTTACCCGTCTGTTCAATTTTTTGTGACAATATTTGTTCATTCCAAAATACTCTTTCCGTTCACTTTTACTTGTCCACTTTTGACCATTCACACCCCTTAAGAAGTTAATAAATGAAGTGCATAATTTACCAATGTACCCATATTAATTAGTGCATATTTTTATTGGATTTGAAAAATGATTTGAAGTGAGTGTTTATTATTATGGGTAAAAACAGGAAAAAAGAAATTGTCTTGTCTTTATATGTTAAAAGTTAAAAGTAAAAGTGAAAATCTATTTTTAAAATACTGGACAAGTAAAAGTGAACAGAGGGAGTAGTACACGTTTTCTATCTTTGGAGACAATTAATTTTATACTTCCCATTTTGCCTTTACATGAAAAGTTTTTATAGTCACACAAATGCTATGACATGTTTAAAGATCACAAGTTTCAAATGTTATCATTTCTTTCTTATACTCTGTGTCAATTCAGACTATGTCTCATAAATTGGAACGGAGGGAATACTATATTCAGTGGTATCCTCGTCCCTAGTGTTTCAACTTCTTTCATAAACTGCGTCTAACTTCTTCTCAATTTCTTTCCGTAATTCATTTAAAGCACCAACTTATATTATTCATATCTTAAAACAACTAATTTCTTAACGTTATCTTTTTTTTTTTTTTTTTTTTTTTTTTCTGTTTTTTTGGGACAGTTTGTTACTTGGAAAGCTAGGATTCTTGGTACTATTCACTGCCTTCATCATGTTAATCCTGCAACTCTGGTGGTCCGAGAGAAATGTAATTAATAGTTACAATATTGTTGAAATATAGCAACGGTTAATGTGCATGGTTTGTAAATGGAACTTCTATCCTTTAAAATATGTAGCTAAGACCTTATATATGTAGAATAAAATACAACGTCTTGAAGGTCTTAATATTTGATTGTGGCATCATCCTGATCTTCATGTTGTCCTAATATTCTGTATACCAAAATGTAAAGATTCATACATAAGAAACATGCTTCCTAGAATTTTAATGTGCATCTTATGTCAATGGATTTAAGTCTATATAGATAATGATATGACTTTTTTACATCATCAGTGTAATTTTATTTGTTATGGCAAGTTACTTACCTCTATGTTAGGTTACCATCAATGTTATTAAATACTCCTCCCTTCTTATCCGTTTTCTCTTTCTACGCCCCTTAAGAAATCATAAATAAAAGTAAAGGCCCGTGTGGAAAGCCACCTAGGTAATTGGAATTGAGTGTAATTGGGTGTAACTACATAGTTTGGTTTGTTGTTTGACCAGGTAATTACACAGTTAGGTGAGAATTTAGATTCAACAATGAAAAGAAAGATCAATTCTTTGGGATCCTTCCTTTCTTCAAACGGAACGAAAAGAGATAGGGTGTAGTTGAGAGGGTGGGGGGGGGGGGGGGGGGTGAGAATTGGGTGTAATTACACCCTGTAATTTACAGGGTTACCTTTTAGTTTATTTCTTTTTTCTTTTCTTTTTTAATTTATTTTTTATTTCTATTTTTTTTTTAACTTTTTAAATTTCTTTTCTTTTCTAATTTATTTTTTGTTTCTATTATTTAATTTTTTCTTATTTTTATTTTTTAAAATATATTTTTCTTTTATAGTATTTATATTTCATTTCCTTTCTTCTCATTCCCAACCTTTACTTCTTGTGGTTCCATATAATTGCTCGTATTTTTTATTTTCTATTTTATTTTATTCATTTAGCATAACTGTGTTAATATTCTATTTTTTGAAACTACATCTTTTAATATTAGAAAGAATGAGTCATTAAAAAACTTGACATATAATGAGTGATGTTATTAAAGTAGAATTTTGTTGGAAATAAGGTTATAGACTTATATTTTCCCTTTCTTTTGAATTATAAGAGTATTTACTTATGTTACGTTGGAACTTACTTATGTAACGTTGAAATTTGGCATAAGAGTATTATGTTAATTTTTTTTTTGGATTTTGAATTTAGGTTATATTTTCGATTTTAAAAAAAATTGCTTTAGTATTATTGGCTTGTTATTTTACATTGCATGCTATTTATTTTTCACTTACAATTGATAAAATTATAGTTAAACATTTGAATAATGCTGTGGCATTATATTTATAAATATTTTTTTTGTCAAACATCCAATCCCATGATGTTCTCACAAAAAAAGGTATGCTTTTAAGTTTTATAATCAATTAAAAGTAAAATATTACTAATTTGAAATTATATATCAATTTTTTTACACTATTAATTACAAATATATGACTATTTAACATATTTTCAAAAAACAATGTATTATTAAGTAACTAATTTAATATCATTTATATATACACATATTTTTTAAATATTAATTTTAAATTTTTTATGATTAAATTTATTTTTAAATTAAACTAACTGTGTATTTACACATGTGCAACCAAACAGCACACTTCTAATTAAACTGTAATTACATTATGACAAACAAACAGATCGTTGTAATTACAATACTGTGTAATTACTAGGCTGTGTAATTACTAAGGTAGTAATTACACCAATTCCAATTACCAAGTGGCTTTCCAAACCAGGTGTAATTACTAGGGTAGTAAGTGATTGCGTGCAATTACGCTAGAGTTAATAAGTATTAATGGTAATTACATGCTCTAATTACATTTAAAAGGTGATCTTTTAGATCTTTTTATGTTTTGTTTTTTAAAATATAAATTGCTTATTACACTTACTCCTATAGTATTGCTCTTTTATCTTTGTTAATTATGCTCCTAATATATTCATCAGTTCAAATGAAATGAGTTTGAAACTTTAGATTACACTCGTAAGCTCGACAATTATATGTACAGAGAAATAGGATTACGTAATTTTCACAAGTAATTCAAAATGCATAAAGCAATCATTGTTTATAGTGTCAATTCATATCCTAAAAAAGAAATATTTCTTCCTTTTTCCACCTAACAATTCAACAATGTAACTGTTTTTTTTTTTTTAAGCGAATCCGCTATGTGGGTGGCTAGGGCTAATGAGGTAACGAACCTTTATTAATCAACAATGTAAGTGCTGTACATGTCGTAGCTCTAAAACAGAGTCAAACATTCAAGGATCAACATGACAACAAAATGCACCGGTTCAAGAATCAGTGGATCAAACAAGGTGTAATAACATGATATAACACTTGAACCAGAAATTAAGGCAGCAATCAACCACCAATGTTGCAGTAATAACATGATGTAACACATTTCCATGATATGCCTAGCTTTTCAAGCGATGGACGCTACAAACCGCCAAAAACCAGAGACCTTAATGTTTATAAAAACTTTGATTAGTTAATATCTGTAATTGAACTTAAATAGATCATCTAAAAATTTGAGAAAATTTTAAAACCTATTGACCTCGGTTATGCAAAACGATCCATATGATCTTCGGCAAGTTAGTAACTAGATCGATCTGATACAGGTTGCCACACTGCTTTGACTATTCCTCCTTTCTTCACCTTGGACTTGTGAATTATCTCGGCTACAACGAGAACTTCTGGCATATTTCTCGTGCTGTGATGGTCATCGAGCTCCTTTTTTCCACTACTTACGTTAATGAATGAATAGGAGCCAAAAATATCTCCTGTAAGAAATCTCTTCTCGTGTATTGCTTCTTTCACATTAGGTCATCCATAATTTTCTTCTGATAGAACTCTCAAGTTGGAAACAAACCTATTTCTGGATGCATCTTATATTGAATATTAAGAAGATGCTTCTTATGTCCTAAAGTAACCAGTCTCTCAAATAAGCTCCTGCCAAAGCCAGCCTTCTCAAATATTTGTCAACAACAGACACTAGTTGTAAATTTCCAAAGAAGCTTAGTTATTAAGAAAAATGAAGTAAAAAGATTATCTGAAAACCTTGGTCTGAACCATAGCAGGCATTTGTTTCTCATCTCCGATAAGTATAGCATGGCGAAGACCAGGGAGTTGTAACGGAATAGCGGATTCACATTCTTTCAGCTGAGCAACTTCATCAATCACAACCATTTCCACTGGTGTCATTCCATTTGTATGCAACTTTGATGAGCTAGAAGCAGTGCAGAAAATCAAGCATGCTCATTTCAAACAAAAACTTCGAATTTGGTAGTCCTCGATGAAATTGGGAAGAGAGATACTCTCCTTAAGAAATTTCAATACTTTTAGCTATTCTGTTTTAGTTGCAAGAGGATTAACAAAACATCTTGCCTTATTCCTTGTAACAAATCTAAGTAGAATTTCTCTTAATCCTTCTGGTGTTTCCACAGTAGCATACAATTCCCCAAGAGTTTGAAGCATCTCCAGTAGTCTGATCATTTCCTTAGCTACTTCCAGTGGAATGATAGAAGTAGGTAAATGTGTGTACAAGCTCGTCAGACAAATTTATTAACTGATCCTGGATCCATTCGAATCTTTTTCTAACAAACTCCTCAAATGTCCACACAATGACTTCTTTGTTGCTCGTCTCCCCTTCGTTCTTGACCTTGTTCGCTTCGTCAGCTGCTTTCGAGTTGTTCCTTTTTTGAGAATTTTGTATCGTTCTTCTTGTTCTCTTTTAAGGTGTCAAGGAAAAATTTCTCCCATAACTTACTCTTCCTATTTTTGTCGAGTCCTTGATCATTGATCTTGTCATCTTTTACGCTCAAACTAGATTCTCGACTAGTATTGCTTCCTGTTACCACCTTTTCCTCGTCATCTATATCCTGATTATCATCAGTGTCATGCTCCTCATCTTTTTCTTTTTCCACGCACTTACGGTATTGCTCTTCAGGATTTTGGAGGAAACATATCATGGATATACCAATTCTCCACCCATTATCTGGAGGCGAGCACTGAGCAAGAGCGGCAACACGGTTGCTAAGAAATACATCAAACAAATCTTCATGATCATTAATCTTCATTCTTTCCCCTTGCCAAATAACACAATATCTCCTAAACCATATGTGTCATATTGCAAACCATTTTGTACATGTTGCATCAGCCTCTTAGTAACTCCCAGCACAGCAATGTTCATGGGAGGACAAGTCAAAGTTCCGCATATCATCTTTAACAGGACATAAAGTAAAGAAGCAACTGTGTTGGTCTTCCCAGTTCCTGGAGGACCCCAAATTAGCATAACCATATTTAGCATTCTCTTGTTGAGCACCATCTAGCCCAATGGACTGAATTATGGCCCTTGAATTTGATAGAGCGTCAGTTTTAGATTCTCCGGAGGAGCAAAGTGAGCAGTCTACTTCACCCTGTGGACGATTGAAATAATGAATCTCAAAAGATGATTATAGGAGAGAGCTTATAATATACCTCCTAAATGGCTACAAAAAAACAAAGGAACAAGATTAAGCAGTGGCAGAGACACCCCTTAGTAAAAGTTGTCATTCTACATTGCTTTTGGAGAGTTTTCTTTACATATGCGTGTAAATAATATATGTTTAAGAAACGATACACATGTAAGCAATAGACTGACACTACTTGAAAATGATGCAAAGTATAGAAACTGAAGCCTGAAATCCACCACAATCCCAGACTCAACGTAACTTACCAGTCAGATTGTAAATATAGGCCGATACAACTTGCGCAAAAATTCCTGCATACAAGAAAAAAGAAGTTTACTTACAATATTTTGATTGATGTGCCGTAGAAATACGACACATTTGATGCCTTTTTACGTAAAGTTTTTCTTGTTTTTAAGTAGTTTGTTGTCATTTTTGATGTCTGTATGTGTTTTAGTCATGTGATGGCAAGTACGTGGAAAATAGCTCGAACAAGGGCCCAAAATGTGAAGTTCAGAAGGCAAATACAAGAAGAGGATTTTATGGTGACGTTTACGGTCCATGAAAGATTATACGAACCATATTCCTTATCCCACATATCAACAGAAACCTGTTCAAGACAAGTCAAGATACGGTGGGTATTTACAGACCGTGAAATATTTTACGGCCCGTAAAATCCACTGTAAAAGTTGCAACAAGAACTATTGCATGAAATGTCATTCTATAGTGGAAATATACGGACCGTATTTCTGTTTACGGTCAGTAAAAATGAAGCGTGAAAAGAAGACCTAATTTGAAGACTTCAGATTCTACGGTGCAGGCTGCAAATTTTACGGACCGTATTCTTGTTTGTTTTACGGTCCGTATTTCTGTTGTCGGGGCAGTTTTGTTTAAAGTTATTTTTCATGTTTGGACCATTATAAATACAACTTTTAGGGTTTGTATTCATTATTTTGATATTTTGTCACGCCCCGAACTATGACCTAGGCGTAACACGTCACTCGGTGCCTAACTGCATGTGACTGAGCGAACCCATAGGCTAGCTGAATCAACATGTGATATAACAACATGCAATAATAAGGAAATAAGTGTCACACCCCCGGCGAGGAGTATGACAGGTTCCAACCCGTAGGCCGAAGTCACATGACTTAACTGTTACTTGGACATCACATACCATAACTCAAGAACGTCTGCTCGCGGAAAAGGGCCCACATAAGAGTATTCGATAAATCAACACACACACACACACACACACACACACACATATATATATATATATATATGCGGACCGACAAGGTCGCTACAACATCAAGTATATCGTAGAGCCGACAAGGCTATCAGAAACATGTCAAGAAGCCAAAACAAGGCCGACAAGGCCATACATAATAATTATATATCCCACAACGTCCATGAGCCTCTAAGAGTATACATATGAATATCTATTACACTAACAGTAAAATACCAAAAGATAGCAAGCCCGGAGTAGTGGTACTTGCTAACACCGCTGATGCTGGAAAAATCCTACTGCGATTGCTCCTCAATAAATCTGTCAGAACCTGCAGCACGAAATGCAGTGTCCCGGGCAATGGGACGTCAGTACGGATAAAAGTACTGAGTATGTAAGGCAGAATGGTAATAATATAATTAAGATCAAAGGTGACATCAATATAGGCAAAAGAGAGAATCGAACATTTGAAAATAGCACAAATGTAGAATGCATGATAAAATCATTTGTATGCATATATGTATATATATATGTGACAGATAGTATCCATGCCCGGCCGTAAGGCTCGGTGTTATATATGTAAAATCATGCCCGGCCATTAAGGCTCGGTGTTATCATCATTAGCTCGCGTCCGGGGCGATATCATAAGATGCCCACTGTAGTGGTGTGCGCATCTACGCGCCATTCTCGGCCGACTATAGCGCGGCGCGGTGTAGTAAAATAGTGCAGTACATTTATATATATATATATACCATCATTGGGCTGGACTGAAAAAAAAAAGAACTACGCAGAGTTCCGCTTTCCTTCCGTATCGGCTTCCGCTTTCCTTCCGCGATGCGGAAGGAAAGCGCCATGTCCTGAAGCTTTCTGCGCAGAACTCTGTTTTCCTTCCGCAGCAATGTTCTGAGGCTGGTTTTGAATGAGAAATCAAGGATCTGATTCTTGGCCTTTCGGGGTGACATAAGGTCGTTAACCCCCGAATAGTTTATGGAATTCATATCGAGTCCAAAGGAATAATCGATGACGATGAGTGAAATAATGTCTTAAAACCAATCAAACGACAAGACCTTAAGGTTGAAATACAAGCATAAGAATGAAGTGGAATTTGTTATGGAACGCTCGTGTTTATGTACTAATTGGATTCGTGCCAAAGAAAGAGGGAAACGAACACCTTACATACCTTATCCGTCGAGCCACCACTTAAAGAATTCCTTATATCGAGGCTTGCCCTTCGCCCGAGCCTATATATCATTAATCACACTTTCCTCATATATATATCCGTCACCTTTATAAGTAATGATTATGGAAGACTAATTTGGGTTGCGAAAATTTGGGCAGCACCTCCCCTATATCGTCGACTTCCTCCAAATGCTAAAACAACTTCCAAACAATACCAACAACATTAACTACAACATCCTCAACATTCCACAAGAAAATATATATATATATTTTCATACAAATTTCTCTTCAAACTTCATCCATAAGCCAACAACATCAATACAACAAACTACAACTTTTATTCTTATAACTATTCCTTAATCAAGGTTGATAAGGGGAGAGATTCAAGGATTCATACCTTATTTTTACTAAAATAGCAAGATCTCCAATAATCACTTGTCCCCAAGCTAACTCCAACACAGAATGATATGGTAATCGCAACTACAAGTTGTCCGGTCTTCGATTAGTATTCCGTAGCTCGAATTTTGCTCAAGATCCTCACTTCTATGTAATATTTAGGAACCCTTTTGGTGCTGAATTTTCTGGAACTTTTGGGAGAATTTTGGATGAAAAGAATGAGGTTTTAACCCTTTTTATAAGGATTGAGGCGGCAGCACGGTAGCTACAATACTGTAGCAGTACTGTTTCTGCTTTATCAGCTCAGTTTGTAATGTCTATAATTTTCTACTCCGATATCCTATCGACGAGCGGTTTGTTGCATTAGAGACTAGACTTGACGAACTTCATTTTAGAATTTTGAAACAACTTAAAACTCCTAATATACATGGAGATATGCCTCTCCAAAGTTGACTCAAAATCCTGTTTCAAATTTTTCGACAAACTTAATTTCCTTGATTTGCTTGGTCCCCGAGTCTTCCATAGATTATTATATGAACTCAAACCCTCATAACCATGAGATGAATGCACCACGTCTAGACTTAACCAACTAACACCCAATAGATTTCACGTACACGACTACGAGGTGTAACAATAAGTCTAAAACATGCTGATCTAGTAAAAGAGTGACTGAAAATATATTAAATGCGGAATTACTGGACTAAGTCTGAAACATCTGAATAAATAGCCAACAAGGCTAAAACATAAAAGTTTGCTAATATCTGACTGACTACACTATATCTATGAAACCTCTAAAGATAACTATCTAAATGCTGGGAAGACTGAAGCAGGATAACGCCCGGAGGAACTGGGGCTCACCAATAGCTGATACAAGCAAGTCCTAGCTAGCTGGATCGTCAACCTGTATATCGTTGCCAGCACCTCAACAAAAGGGACATAAGTATATTTGAATTGTACTGGTTTGTAAAGCAACTGAAAGAAGAAATATAAGTACTGAAATTGAAACTGAACTAAATAGGAAAGCAAGAATCTGAAGTACTCCCTGTTCTGAATGAAGAATCACTTGCATGACTATAAATATAAACTGTGGCCTAGGGCCCAAATAATGTGCACAAAAACTATGGCCTCAGGACCAAGCAATACGTATGCATAAACTGTGGCCTAGGGCCCAAAAATACAGATACAGGTGTTCAACATTAAATAATTTACAAGACTGAGACTGGCTATAGCTGATAGCATAATAACTGTTTCTGATTATGGGACTTAAACAAAGAACTGTTTATATACTGACTGAGACTCATGTGATGTCAATACATAAGTCTATAATGATTATGTACTGAGTTCATAATATTCAAAGTGATCACCATGAACGAATTATGAAACTATAACCCTAGAAAATAGTAGCTCTACAACTATTCAAGAAACTAGGGCTAAACTTTATTCTGATTGAAATTACTAATAAGCATGTAGAATGAGGCGTAGGGAGAATCATAAACAGTCCTTAACGTATATAGTTAGCCTCACATATTTGTATATGATCCAAACTTGTATCTATAAGTTTGAACTTGAGAAGAATCCCAAAAACCTGTGTCTTCAACCTTGAATGTGGGTTTTCTTGAAAACCCTAGGTTAAAAACAATTATTCCCTAATTAGGTTACGAAATATTATGCTAGAATTGGCTTGGAAGTGTTTGAGATGCTTACGTTAGAGCCTTGTATTGTTTGGAGAAAAGAAACTTCGTTCTAGGGAACTTCGTTCTAGGGCTTAATGGATTATGAAAACCCATTTCCTAGACTGAAGGTCCCTATTTATACTTTTTCCTGTCGCCGTATATTGATGGTTCACTTGACGGACTGTCAGCATGTTGACGGTTCATCATTGTAACCGTCCTTTCACAAAATCAGAAGAGTTTCCGAGGGTCTATGATAAGCTCAAATTTACACGTTTAATAGCGTAAAGTGGACGATGTCAAATATAGTAACCCAACGAGGTTGGGGTCGAATCCCACAGAGAATATGGTGTGAAAAGTTTACTAAACAAGTATTATACTAGTCTTGCGGTCCTGGTGTATTCCAGAAAAAGGGTTTTATAGTTGTTTTGGTTTGTAGACTAATTTAAAGTGACTAGAAATTTAAGGTTGTAAATATATGGGTAAAAAGAACCAAGGTTGTGTCCTCGTCAGATAAGGTGTATGATCATGGGTATCGATTGTGAGATACTTCTAATGAATCGTTTGTATGAATGCACTTAACCTCTATGTGAATCATAACTATTTCCCAATAAGAAAAGATTGTTTCTTTCTATGCTTTTTCCAAAGATAAGAAAGTATGCATGCAGAATGGTTAATTATGCCAAGTAAATTCCTCTTATTCCTAAGTGAATTTATTAAACAAGGTTTAAATACCTGAGTTCTTGTTATTTGTTCTTACCTAACCCTAGTTATTTTTCCAAGTAAACTAAAGTTTATGGCGTTGGCTAATGTTTGCAACCACTAACTATATGATGAAAACGAAGAACAAACAAACCCTACCAATCTATTATATATCGTTCACGATCCCCAATCACAAAACACCCATCCTTGGGTTCACAACCTTACTAAATGTGTTTAGCTACTCATGGCAACGAGAAAACTAAAAGATTGAAGATTGCATAATTGAATTTTTGTATTGAACTTACGAATAAAACTTGAAAGTAATGAATGTATTTGTCTAGAAAATCTTCAAAAGCAATAACAACTCAAAAGTAATTACTACCAGTCTAAAACTCCAGATGTTTGAAAAATAAAACCTAAATAGGTATTTATACAAATTAAACTCGGAATAATCAATCCCAGTCCTGGTCCAGTTCGGCTTGCACTTCGACGGGTCGTCATTGCACTTTGACGGTCATTGACATGTTCGACGACCATAACGACGATCTGATGACATATTTTTGCTCTGCAGGAATTCCATCATCGAAGCACTTCGACGGACCGTCGATCATGTCGACGGTGCAAGTCGACGATCGGATGACTTTGTCACTTTACAGGAACTGATCGACGAGGCAACTTCGACGGACCGTCGAGCATGTTGACGGTCCGTCCTTAATGCTTATCAGAACAGATCACTTGTTTTCCTCATTTTTTCGTTTTTCGAGCATTCTAACTTCAAAATGCCTGTACAACACACAAAACATATCAAACTAACACAAACTTGCTCAAAAATAAGTAAAACTTAGAGTTAAAAAGCATTAGATGTGCCATAATTTCACGGCATATCAACACCCCCAACTTAAAGTCTTTGCTTGTCCTCAAGCAAGTCAACTAACAGACTCAATCTACAAATGTCTCGATATCACAAAGTAAAAATATCTACAGTGATTGTGGGAATTAACTTCCGGCCTATCGTGTGCATCACAATGACTCTCCCCCCAATAAAGATAAAACCAATCAATGACTCGTTGCAACTAACAATGAGGCTTCAATTTATGACATCTAGTTATCAAGAAACTACATCGCACACGAATCAAGACTCACGGGAAACCAATCACTTAACAAATTCTCATACCCTCACAAAGACCAAAGAATGTCCCAACATATATGTACAAACAGAATCGGACAAAAGACAAAGGAGAAGAGAAACACTCACACTCACAAAGAAATTCTCTAGCTAAGCATGTAAATACCACAAGCTTGCCCTTATTTTCAGTGCCCTTGACTTTGGACAGTTCGGCTGTGATCACATTAGGACTTTTTTCACGGTTGTAGTGTAGTCTCGGGGACGGGTAGGATAGATATTTGGATAACTGTGACTCACCCTCCTTGAACACTACATCTTATTCTTTTCTTTTACCCTTTCGCCTTTTGTTTTCTTCCCTTCTTTTGTTTTGTTGCCTCGGTGTGGTTTTATTGCGATTCTACTTCTCTATTTTTTTTTTCTTTTGTTTGCTGTTTTTTTTTCTTCTCATTACTTACCACACCGATGTCTTTCACTAGGAAATTCACTTCTACCCCACTTTAGGCTTACGCCTCATGATCTCCTTATTCCACCTATCACCCCCAACTTAGGCTTTTAGCCTCAATATTATTATTTTAGTGCCAAGGAGGGACCGGGTGCAAATAGATGGATATTCAGAACGGGTATCGGCTTATTACGGCTAGTCAAAGAATAGGTTTTAAGTCTCAAAAATGGCTATCAAGGGATATTATTCTACAGGTAGGCTCATATTTAGGCTATCAAGGGATTTTATTCTACGGGTAGGCTCATATTTAGGCTAACAAGGGGTTCCTAATACAAACAAGGCCTAAGATCATTTCACAGCTTCACTTATCTTCAGAATGTAGGCACAACTAACCAGGCAAGTTCTAGATTACATACACAACTAGAGAATATATCTACAAAACCTCACAACACATGACATCAGAATCGTCAACACACTAGTCTTCCTGCTATAATTTCGTACACAAAGTAACTCGATAATCTAAATGTCATACAAAGAAGCATGCCTGTCAATTAAACAAGCAAGTCCAAGTTTTCAAAAAAATAAAAATATCGGAGGGGTGTACTTTTTCTCAAATCAACACAAGAGCCCAAAGTTAATCAAACCACCACCACATAAGTCAACATTACTCTACTTTATCTAAACACGACCTAAACATTCTAGGTTCAACAAAAAAATAAACCCCTCAGGAAAAGAACCATGGCAAAGAAAAGTCGAGAGGGTCCTAAACACATATATACAATATAAACAGAACAAATACTCCTACCCCCAATAAAAAAAATCTGCAATGTCCTCAATGCAGTAAAAGTAAAACTAGGGAGTAGGAATACCTGTGGCGCACTAGGCGCGCTGCTCATCTCGCGACTCATCAATCTGCAAAGCATCAGGTGGTGCAACGCACCAACAACAGTGTCTGTATTAGCATCAGCAACAACATCAATAGTGGTGCCTAGAGGCACTGGCTCTTGAGTAGGAAGGGATGGTGGCAATGTCTCACTAATGGGAGCACTGCTCGAGGTGGCTCCGCTAGTCCCAAAAGGAACTTTCTCCACGAGCGATCTCTGAATGGCCTCTGCCATCTGTTGCTTCTTTAAACTCGGACCCCTAGGGCGAGTGCTCTCTCGCACCTTTTCCTCATCACGGGCCACTTTCTTTCTCTTTCCCCGACCACCCGCTATGGTAGACGTAACTAACTGCACTACTAGAAGCTCCTCCTCAATCTCTTCCGCAATAGCCGGTGTTGCTGCTACTAGGCTCGGTTCACGCGCCTTCAACAATAACATATTAGCCTTAAGCTGCTCCAACTCTACCCTCAAAGCATCAGTGGAAGTGGTCGGGCGATCCATCTTCAATGCGATCAATCTTATCTCAAATCCATCCAGCCGAGCGGACAGTGTCGTCTTCATATGATCTAATGCCTCATCCACTCTCGTTCTCATATAATCATCGAGCCGGTTTACTATGATCTTTAACTGCTGGTCCGCTGTAGTCGCCTGTTTGCAGATTTTCTAAAGTTATCCATCAAGAAGGCATAGGGATCAGCTCTGGCTGTACCTTGGGGCTGTGCAGCTGGCTCGCTGGCTGTGGGGCTGGCCTCGGAGGTTGTGGAGCCGAATTCTACGGATCAGGAATAGTAGTCTGAGTCTCAACAGAATCATCTCCAATATTAGTAGCTGGAATCTCAGAATCTGCAATCTGGACAGTCTCAGTTATAGGGGCAGTAGTGGCGGGTAACTCCTATGTAGAGTTACCAGTGGCCCTTGGATGAATCAGCTCCCGAGGTAGGCTTACCCCTCCAAGTGCCATTGGGAACCTATTTGCTTCCCCTTGGCTCTCATCAACTGCTTCTTTCTTGCTATTTTCTACTGAATAAACTGACAAAGCTGTAATCTGGTAGTCGATATCATGGATAAACTGCATCTGTGACCTCTGAACAAGCTCTGCAATCAAGCATGGAAATATCAGTGAAGTGTTGGGCTGGAAAGCCCTCAACTGGATCTCAGTACTAGCTAATGCCCCGGAATCAATCGGGTATCTGGACATCAACGAGGCTACAAAAACCTGCCTGTCAACCGGAAGAGCATTATCGACCTGAGTGGGGAGAAGCCGCAACTGCACCACGCTCCACTAAAACTTTCCCTCTAACGTCAACTATCTCTTCATTAACCGATTTGCCAAGTAGGTACACTCGGCTCTCTTGGTCGGGCGACCTACCACTGTAGCTACCCAGTCCCTGACGGACTATTCCTTGCATCTGAGCAACTTATCTGCTAACTCAATTGTCTGCCTCGGGGCGGTGTAGTTATCACCAAAATATACTCTGTTGATGGCCTGGGCAGATATATTAACACTCACCCCTATGATCTCAACCTCGCTCCGCGGCGGTATCTCCCGCAGTTTCTGACGCCTCTTTCTGACTTTCCTGATCAAGGCCCCATATGCGGCATATATCTCTCGTACCAAGATCGGGCAATAATCCCTAGGCAGCTCCTGCATAAACTCTAGCTGATAATGGCGAATGGGCTCTCTGGCCCTGGGTAACATCTCGAGCCCCTCAAAACTGATCCGTCTTTCTTCATTTATTGTGCGGTTCTCATGCTGGGTGTCGTCACCTTTTAACTCAATGCCATACTCATACAACTCTTTGGCATCCTTAACAGTAAAATGATCCTCAAGCCTCTTGCTTTTAAGTTCCCGAGCCCTGGCCGCATTAGCATCAGTGTCATCCTCATCATTACCAGGCTATGAGATCTGACGGGCTTGGGATCTAGAAGGTGCCTGAGAAGATTGAGCAGTATCCTCGGTAGACTGTGCCTGTGAGGCAGGTAAGGCCTCTCTAGATGCAACCTCTGAACCCTCCTCCTCGGATCCATCACCGGACCCAGATGTAGATGATTCCTCCTTGTTAGATTGGGAGGAACTGGGTGGTGTAGGAGCCGGTACAGTGACCTGCTTGTTCCAAGGGGGACGACAACCCTATTCTTCTTCACGGGCATAACCTCAGGCTCATCATCCGATCTTTCGTCTCTAAGTGTTGGTTCGCCACTAGGCCTCATTCGACCCGTTGTTTTTTGAGTTTGCCTCGAGCCACCCCCTCGGGTAGTAGTCAACTTGGGTGGCGCCATACCTGTAATCATTAAAAACCAAAATATAGTCAATCTGTACGAGTGAAATCAAACATAGTGATTTTTAGATAAACACAACCCAGTTCTCTGGTGTTGGGTCTGTAGACTGTCGTCATGCTTCGACGGTACAATATTTATACAAAGACGGTCCGTCGACTTGTCGACGGTGCCGTTGACATGTTTACGGTCTTGACAGCAACAACTTATTAGTTTTACAGACTTCAATTTGGTTTCGGGTTTTTAACTCCAATCAATCCGAGAACACATTAATCAGTTATTTTTCACATTTGGGGTTGTAGGGCTTCGGGTTACTCAGACTTCACCTTCATCTTTGACCTTTTTGACTTTTGGTAATTATCCGGGTTTCGTTTGGTGGGTATAATGATATCAAACAAAGATTTCTAATCGAAATACCCTCCAACCCATTGGAGTTACTCAGACTTCACTCCTCAAATTGCAATTTTAATAAAATTCCTCTTTTACGGACCATTAGTGGACATAATGAATCAACAAGTTGATCAAAATGCCCATCGACTCAATCAGGGTACGATATTCTCGTCCCCACGAGTCCTACTAACATCACTCATACCAAATTGTCTTCCCCCAACAACAATTTCACATTTTTTTTCAATTTTAAGTATGGATTTCATTCACCAAGTACAAACCCTAGGTCATGATTTCTACCCTTTGCATTAAACATCACATATATCACTACCCCAACCCAATTAACACAACCCCAACTGATTTAATCATGGTAAAAACACACACCAAGTTCCCAATTTCTGTATCCATTAAGTTAGGAGTCCTAGGTAATGTTTTCTAGAAATTTTCGAGCAGACTTACCAAAATAAAACCAAGAAAGGGCTGAAAATCACTTAACATACCTAATTATGTGAAGAAGTAGAAGAATACTTGAGTAAATATTGAAGAAAAATGAGAAATTTTCGTGGACCTAGGACGGAGGGTTTCAGTTTTGAGTGGAGATGAGAATGGAGGGTTTTGGTTCTTTTAATTTGTGAAGGAAGGTGGAGAAATTAATGGGGACTTATGGAGGAAATTATGGAGGGAGTTATGGGTACTGAAGAGTTTGAGTGGGAGTATTATATGCGACTGCTCTGTTTTGCCCGTTATTTTTTTTTTTAAAAAACACGACTGGTCTACCCTTTATTTTTTTTTTTGAAGTTTTTGGGCAAGTCATCGACATGCCGACGACTCGTCAAAGCGTAAATACGACCAAGAAAAATGAAAAAAATGCTGACCTGTTGACGAGCACTTCGACGACATCGTCGAACGTGTCGACGGTCCATCGACATGCTCGTCGACTTACTTACCTGCAGAGTAGCAGTTGCTAATTCTCAGAAGTTTAGCTCTACATACCATCATTGTACATTGACGGTCCGTCGACATGTCGACGACCCATTTTTGGGCTCTGGTGTAACTTTGCCGGTCACTCGAGTTTCAGTTCCTTCGCACTCCTACATTCGCGAAACAATAATTAAAAAAAAAAACCAACACCTATAGAAACAAAATTGCATAATTTTAAACTTGGGTTGCCTCCTAAGAAGCGCTTGATTTAACGTCGCAGCACGACAGTGTTGTTATATCCCATTTTAACCGGAATCAAAATGGTTTACAACATTCCGGTTATTCCGGGGTTAATTAAAGTAAAGGATTCACCACCTAATTATTTATGGTGAATTAGGACACCTAAAGTTAATTAAAGCTATTGTCTAAAGTTAACTCTGTTTTAAAGTCTACGGAACCAAAAGATTTTAGGCAAGGGTTCAATTAATCTAAAGGGAAGGTATTAAGCATCCTTTAAGATTCATTAAAAATTGTTAACTGACCGGACTTAGAGTAAATTAAAAAGGCTGGTTGTAAAGTTGTAAAAATTATGTACAGATGCCAAGTATAAAAAATTCTTCATTATCAATGCCTCAAAAATGCTATTTATGTAAATCCACTTTTCAAAAAAAGGGAAGGGAACTAAAATGATTTTGTAAACTCAAACCAACTTCTTTGTTTAAAGTGCAACATTAAATTGGTGACCATGAAGACCCATTTATTTTCGAAGAAAGATTGGAGGAGCTAGAATAAAATGAAGGCTGCTTTGTGAAGTAAATTTTTTTAGTGAAAACATGTAACCAAACTCCACCTAAGGCATAAAACTTGGAGAAACATAGATAATTAATTACATGTTCAACTTCCTTTACATCTTACTGTTATATCTCATGTACCAAAAGTAAGTATTCTGTTATTAACTAAAATAACATTTAAATGAGTCTCAACTATAAATTTTAGTAACTCAAGTCTCAACAGCTGGTCACACAAAATACAAATAAAGGTAGTCACATGGGAAATCTTAATCACACCAAGAGGAAAGCAAAGATGGTGACATAAAAAATTAGAAAGGTAATTTCTGATTTTCACAAACGATAGGAATGTTCTGCAATATGCCACTCAGGCAATGTAAGAGAGCGTAGACGGTGAATTGTGCGGACTCCGTAAGCGGTATCATTGAGTCTCAAAATGAAACTCTTCGTCTCTGGTATATCATGCAAAACGAGAAAAGTAACAAAATCGTAGGTTAGAAGATCTGAGTCTTAAACAGTAAAATATGCAAAGCAGAGCAGAATTATTTGAACATTTGGTTCATAATAAGATTAACGCGTACGTATTATGTAATCAGGGCATTACTCTTACCAACTAATGTATTACACAAGCTGAATATTATATCCACTGTAAGTAAACCAGTAACATGTCTATTGCAACAAAAGAAACTGAAGGACATGACACATTTTAAACAAGACATACATTTGCGAAAAGAAAAGAGTTTAACAAAATTCCCAGTTAAAATTTAAACCTTGGATCTTTTGCTATATCTAGAAAATCACCTTTAGGAAGCCAATCACTTATTGTAACAGTATCATCAATGAATTTTGATAAATGTATCCTCGGCATAAAGCTTACAGAGCGTTTTATTATCTAATGTAGCATATCATTCTACGATATAGCCATAATATATTTGAATTTATATGACAGCAACATCTACTTAGACAGGGAAGAAATAGAACCATAACTTTCACGACATGTAGACATATAGGGAAGACCCGAAACATATTCATACAACCCTTGAAGTAGCTACATCAGCAAACATGCTTAAATGCTAGATTTTTGTTATTCAAATACGTATTTTATTTATCCGAAGCTATATTTGAACAAAGGACATACTAGAAAGGTGATGGTAAATAAATAAGAAGATCTGAACCTTGAGCCGAATGAGTTCGTACGCCTCGTGTAGAAAGTGTTGAGGGTTCTAGCGAACTAAAGTTTTTGTATTTCTTGTGGGATAAATCGAGTGAGAAATGTTAAAAAATAGAGAGCAAGGATATGTATCAGCAGTAGAGTTATATTGATATATCGGCAGCTGAATTCATAAGGTAGTATTTATAGGTGAAGTTCAGACTCTAGGGTTTCATTTGGAGTACGGATTCACGAGCGGGAATTTGATTTCCGAAATGTATCCATTTGAATTTTGAACAAAAGTTGTTTTCCTCTGAAAAATTGATTTCTCCGGCTGGAGAATCAAAGCTAATAAGTCTCTTGGATTTTTCTTGTTTGACTGAATCTTTAGTCAGAGAAACGTCACGATATGCTAAAGAGAGACTAGTTTTTCTTGAAACGGACCGAACAAATCCTGTCCATGCCTAAATCGAGGCTGACTTTAGCATAAAAATGGAATGAGAGAGAAGAAAGAGTGTTGGAGCGGCTGAGAAAATTAGGATTAGGTTTTGATGCATTTCTGATAGCAAAAGGCTAAGAGGGCTTCGAATTTAGGGCCTTTCGTGTGGGTTATAGGGACCCAAAATTACTTCAAAGTGGGGCTCATCTGAAAGAGTCACAAATTGGTTTGGGCTCATCCCTATTGGACCAAATTGGACGTATTTTGGCACAAGTAAGGGCTGTATATTTGGTCTCAATTAATTGAGGTTTGGCCCAACTTCATTGGCTTTTCCCTTCTTCAAATTAACTTCTTTCGATCTTCTAATTTAATAACTAGTACAATATATTACGTGATGACAATTAGTATTTAATATGTAGAAAATAAAGTACTAATATCGCAAACTTATCGATAATAATTTAGCGTATAAAATATCAACTTATAGCTAATTTAATAACTACGAAAATAATGTAATGACGGTCAATTACTAAAAAGAAGTGTATGAGTTAGTAATTCTAAAAGTACTGACAATGATAAAAAAAAAAAGGATAATTATTAGAGAATAGTAGTGAAAATAAGGTAATTATTAATTTAGAAGCTTGGAAAGTGAATCGGAAGAAAGAAGAGTCAAAATTGGATGTCAACAGCTTGCCCCTCGTTGACCGGAGACGATGTAAGAGTTTTCGGGCAATGAAGTTGACATAATCAGCAATTTTGTCCTTACCGACAAATACGACCTTGGGAAAATTAGAACAATATCGGTATAAAAAAGATTATGTGTATGAATGTTTTGAAGATTATGGGGGTAGAAGGGATGTTAGAAAACGTTTATGAGATGAAGATATGTTGGAAAACATTATGGCCGAACCTCGATTTCGAGTTGCCCACATATCTCGGGCTCAATGAGAATCAGGCCATATGTAGTTCGAGATTTATGTTGGGAGAGTGTTATTTATAGATTTATAACTCTGCGGGGTTGTAGACGGGTGACAAGAATGTTCTAGAATGGAACATATGCTTATAGCCTCGTAATTATAAGTGTAGCGCGCAACACACCTATAAGTAGGACTCTACTAGACACGATGCAGATTCTCAAAAATTGCCCCAGTGTTAAGTTGTGGTGACACTGGGATATAGAAAGGGGATATAAGATTGTGAAAATAGTTGAATGAGTATAGTTTTAGCGGTGGATATGACAGAGAATTTGGATAACCTACGTATCATGTGTTTGTGGACGCAGGCGGAGTTGAGTTCGTGAGTAGACCCGTGACCTTTGCTTATGAGTTTGATATTCCTCTTCAACAAATTTTCCCCAGTTCACTGCATAAGATAAAGTTCCACGTTGTGCTGCGTTTCTTGCAATTGGTGTATATGGATTATATTTTCTGCCAAAACTTAAGGTAAAGTAGTTAGCACACGAAGTAAGATAAAGTAGAATGTAAAATGAAATATAAATTGAGATAAATGTAGAGCCCTATGGCTAGGAAAAATGAAAATTTGATGAGTTGAAGTGATGTCTCTATTTTCAAACTAGAGTCTTGATATGGTTTGCTCAACGATCGATGTTGTAATATCTCAGGTAAAGTTACCTGAAATTCTTGTTAAAGTCGTATGTAAGGTTTGGAGAAAAGTCAAAAGAACAAAATAATATGACAATAATATGTGTAAAAGGATGAGGATGAAGTCGTGTGGCTTATGAAATGACGAGGCCGTGTGGCCAAATATTGTCTCTGCTTGTCTTCAGGGACTTGAATGATGAGTGATGCTTATGCAGAAGACGGAATGATATCTCCGGTTGTCTTCGGAGCCTTTAATGATAAAAAAAAGGCCTCCGGCTGTCTTCCGGGATTTGATGATAAATGATGTCTGTAAAATTTAAGGTAAAGTCATTAAAGTAGGTAAAGTGAATGATAAAGTTATTGATAATGTAAAGTAATAAAGTAGAGAGTAAAGTAAGAGCGTAGCAGTTTGGCTTATGCAGATGAGGATGTATAGCCAAATGACGTCTCCGGTTGTCTTTGGTGACTTGATGACGATTCCTGTAAAGTTCAGGGTAAAGTTGTTAAAGTAGGTAAAGTGAATGATAAGAGTGTAGCCATTTGGCTTATGCACATGAGGCTGTATAGCCAAATGAACGTGTCCGGCTGTCTTCGGGGACTTGATGTTGATTCCTGTAAAGTTCAGGGTAAAGTGGTTAAAGTAGGTAAAGTGAATGATAAAGTAATTGATAAAGTATAGAGTAAAGTGATAGCGTAGCCATTTAGCTAATGATGTTGATGAGATCGTGACAGGCTAACGTCTTTGATTTTCGACATGTAATCTTGATTTAATTTGCCTTCGATCTCGACAACCTACAAAAACATGTGTATTTGTTAATAAATCATAAAGTTATTGTGCTAAAAATAAAATTAAAGATAAAGTTAGAAATAAAGTCGTTTGGCTTTTAAGGCGAGGCCACAATGAGCCAAATGATGTTTTTCAGCCATGATTGATAGACTTGACTGTTGATCTCGCGGTCTTTTATTCTTGCACTCAATGAAAAATTCTTAGTTTGGGAGGGGGAAGTTGATTCGTGTTGACTCGAAGCTTGATGTTGTTGGCACTCTATTCGTCTTGTTTGTTTGAATCTTGTGATCTCCGTTCAAGCCTTGGTAGATGAATAGTAGTGAAAACAATTGAAAGAAAATGTTTCATTTGAAAGATATATATGTAACTATATGTATATAAGGAAAGATATATATGTACGTATATGTATATAAGTTGTAAAAATTTCTGCCAACTTTTAGATTGTGACACTTCCAAAACAATCGAAAAGTCATTTGTCTATAATACTTCTTGTCTGGTAGCCTTAATCTTGTCGATGTCCAACCATTCTCTTGTTTATATCTTTTCAAAATCTGCCACTGTTTTGACTTCTGGAGGGTACACTAAAATTATGTTGTGGTGTGACCGAACCTTATACAGGTTGCCTACGTATCCCGCCAAGGGAATCAGGTCAAAACGTAGTTCGTAGTACACAAAAATGGTTTAGGGTTTTTCTAATAAAGGGACCGAACCCGATGTGGATTGCCTACGTATCCTGCCGAGGGATCAGGTCAGGCGTAGTTCTCCTTACATACAAATAATAAGGATTTTTTGATTTTTTCTACAATGAAACCGAACCCTATGTGGGCTGCCTACGTATCCCGCCGAGGGAATCAGGTTAGCGCAGTTCGTAATTACATTAAAGGAAAGGTTGCAAACTAGGCAATCTAATCTAATGTCCTCCTTTGATTTCTTCTTGAATTGATAGCCTTCATGCTTGTGTCATTATCTATCGGCTATTTCAATTTCTTCCATGTGGAATCTGGTCTTGTCCTCGAATTTCTCTATTATTTTCTCGAGATGTATGTTGTCTTTCCATTCTTCATAATCGTGTTCGGCGCATAAAATTTATTCGTTCGTTTCATTATATGTCACAACCATAAAATTGACAGATTTTATAGTTTATATACTAAATAAAATAGAAAATAACAATTAATAGATAGTTAAGGAGAATAAGAAATGCATTCATAGATTTTTCAATTAAGCTTCCAAAAGATGAGGCAAAGCAACAAAAGTTTGGGGCACGATTCAGGCCTCAATTTTTAAAATCGTGCTATTTCAAAAGTTCACTACACGTTAAATCCACCAATACTCCTGGCGAACCAGGGATGGCGTACAATTCCAATTCTTCAAAGTCTCGGTTGGTTCGGCACCCCAGATGGTCGGTGTCTCGGTGTTGTGACTAGTTGAAGAAGTAACCTTCATTGGCGCTTGTCTTTGGACTGTTTCTGTGGGAGCGACAAAGGTTGATGGCGTGCTCTTTTCCATATTTCCAATTGGCATGATGGTTCTTTTCAAATCCCAATCTTCCTAAAAAATTATCATGTTCACATTAGCATTTTCGTGAGTAAGCAGAGGGTTGTTGTCCACATTGGGTTGAGCCCCATTAAGTTAAATCGTTCCTTCCTTGATTAAGGCTTCAATCTTGTTTTTGAGACCATAGCAATCCTCGGTATCGTGCCCATCAACTCCAGAATGATATGCACAACGCTTAGAACCATCAAACCATCTTGGAATAAGATCGGGGATTTTTATTTCGATTAGTTGTATTATGATTGTTGCTTTCAGTCTTTCAAATAATTGAGCCAAGGGTTCAGCAAATCGGGTGTAGTTGCGGGTATTTTTGATTTCAGGGTTTGGACGGGCTCTAGGTGTAGTATGTGGTCGATTTTGGTAAGTTGGAGCTTGAACGGATTGATATGGACGTGGGTTTTGATAGGGAGGTGCTTGGGGTTGGTAGTAATTTGCTTGGGCGTTGTAGACAGGGTACGGAGTTAGTGGAGCTTGGTAGAGTTCAGCATATTGGTAAGGGTAGAAAGGTTGTTGTGGATGGTTAAGGTTTGGCTTGGCTTACGTCATTAGATATTCATGACTGCAGCTACATCTTCTTCTTCTTTTTTGTCCCGCTGATAGAACCAAATTGAATAGCTTTGCTTGCAGCTTGCAAGGCAATGAGATCCTGAATTTTTCCCGATTTGATTCCTTCTTCTAAGGCTTCTCCCATTCTGACAACTTCTGTGAACTTTTTTCCCATCATGCTTATCATTTTCTCGTAGTATATGTCAGCTTGGCATTTAATGAAGGTAGCAGTCATTTCTCTATCACTCATCGGGGGTTGAATCCTGGCTACTTCTGGCCTCCAACGTAGCGCATACTCACGGAACGACTCAGTTTACTTCTTGGTTACCTTAGTCATGTAGACTCTATCTGGTGTGATATCGGTATTGAAACTGAATTGGTCCATGAAGTCTTGTGCCATATCACTCCAACCACGCCATTTACGAACATTTTGTTGCGTATACTAAGTAAGAGCCTCACCAGATAAGCTTCTTATGAATAGCTTCATCCTTATATTCTGATCTCTACCTACTCCAACCAATTTGTCACAATACGCCCTTAAATGCGTATGAGGGTCGCCTGTTCCATAAAATGTATCAAATTTCGGCGGCTTGTAGCCTACGGGCAAATCAACGTCAGGCTGAACACATAGATCTTCGTATTCTACACTCTTGCTTCTCCTAGCAACTTGAAGGTTTCTCATTGCTTCTTTGAGATTGTGGATCTCTTTTAACAATATATCATCTGCCCTTGCTTTTGCATCCTTTTCCATTTCCTCACATTGATCCACCTCGGGTTGGAACCCCACTGTCATTGGGTTGGTAAAGGCTTGTGTTTCTGATGTATATACCAGAGGAACATATTACGCATTAGGAGTGACAAATTGTGCCCTTTGTATATGCTGGGTTGGATAAGTTTGGGCGGTGGGAGTGTTTTGGATTGAAGGTGCTATGTTATAAGTGGTATTTATAGGTAATTGGTTTGGTGGGTTTAGACGAGTAGTTATAGGAAGTGGATTAGTGTTAGTGGATAAACGAACATAAGGAGTGTGAACTAGCGATTGACTTGGTGGGTTGACGGGTGGTGGATTAGGAGTAGCATAGGTAGTGTAGGTGGGTGGTTGACTTTGTGGATGAGTATAGACGGATGATGGATTTTGTGGATTTGCGAGGATGATTAGAGGTAAGTTGTTGTTGGTAGGTGCATTATTTTGTGGAGGGAAATGTTTAGGAACTGGAGATTCATGTGATGGAAAACGAGGTGGATTTGGTGCGATATTTCTAGGTTCAAGAGGTGGACTTTGGAGTGTGATGGACAAATTGGTCAAGTCCCTAACCCGATTCAGTTCTCCACGTAGATCCTCAATCGTCAAGTTGTTATACCCTATTTTAATCGGAGTCAAAATAGTTTACAACATTCCGGTAATTTCGGGGTTAATTAAAGTAAAGGAGTCACCACCTAATTATTTATGGTGAATTAGGACACCTAAAGTTAATTAAAGCTATTGTCTAAAGTTAACTCTATTTTAAAGTCTACGAAACCAAAAGATTCTAGGCAAGGGTTCAATTAATCTAAAGGGAAGATATTAAGCACCCTTTAAGATCCATTAAAAATGGATAACCGACCAGACTTAGAGTTAATTCAAAAGGCTGGTTGTAAAGTTGTAAAATTTATGTACAGATGCCAAGTATCAAAAAATCTTCATTATCAATGCCTCAAAAATGCTATTTATGAAAATCCACTTTTCAAAAAAGGGGAAGGGAACGAAAATGATTTGTAAACTCAAACCAACTTCTTTGTTTAAATTGTTGCATTAAATTGGTGACCTTGAAGACCCATTTATTTTCAAAGAAAGATTGGATTAGCTAGAATAAATTTTTTTAGTGAAAACATTTAACCAAACTCCACCTAAGGCATAAAGCTTGGAGAAACATAGATAATTAATTAGCTGTTCAACTTCCTTTACATCTTATTGTTATATCTCATGTACCAAAAGTAAGTATTCTGCTATTAACTAAAATAACATTTAAATGAGTCTCAACTATAAATTTTAGTAACTCAAGTCTCAACAGTTGGTCACACAAATACAAATTAAATAAAGGTAGTCACATGGGAAATCTTAATCACACCAACAGGAAAGCAAAGATGGTAACATAAAAAATGAGAAAGGTCATTTTTGATTTTCACAAGCGATAGGAATGTTCTGCAATATGCCACTCAAGCAATGTAAGAGAGCGTAGACGGTGAATGATGTGTGGACTCCGTAAGAGGTATCGTTGAGTCTCAAAATGAAACTCTTCGTCTCCGGTATATCATGCAAAACAAGAAAATTAACAAAATCGTAGGTTAGATGATTTGAGTATTAAACAGTAAAATATGCAAATCAGAACAGAATTATTTGAACATTTGGTTCATAGTAAGATTAACGCGTACGTATTATGTAATCAGGGCATTACTCTTACGAACTAATGTATTACACAAGCTGATTATTATATCCACTGTAAGTAAACCAGTAACATGTCTACTGCAACAAGAGAAACCCAAGGACATGACACATTTTAAACAAGATACACATTTGCGAAAAGAAAGAGTTTAACAAAATTCCCAGTTAAAATTTAAACCTTGGATCTTTTGCTATATCTGGAAAGCACCTTTAGGAAGCCAATCACTTATTGTAACAGTATCATCAATGAATTTTGATAAATGTATCCTCGGCATAAAGCTTACAGAGCGTTTTATTATCTAATGTAGCATATCATTCTACGATATAGCCATAATATATTTGAATTTATATGACAACAACATCTACTTAGACAGGGAAGAAACAGAACCATAACTTTCACGACATGTAGACATATAGGGAAGACCCGAAACATTTTCATACAACCCTTGAAGTAGCTACATCAGCAAACATGCTTAAATGCTAGATTTTTGTTATTCAAATACGTATTTTGTTTGTCCGAAGCTATATTTGAACAAAGGACATACTAGAAAGGTGATGGTAAATAAATAAGAAGAAACTACAGAGAAATACAAATATAATTTAGAATGGATGAAAGTAAAAGGAGAATAGTGATGACCTTTTTATGGTGCAGTGAACTAGGACGTCGAGGCCTCGAATCTACTCTCTCATTATGAAACGATCTGAACCTTGAGCCAAATGAGTTCGTACGCCTCGTGTATGAAAGTGTTGAGGGTTCTAGCGAACTACAGTTTTTGTATTTCTTGTGGGATAAATTGAGTGAGAAATGTTAAAAAATAGAGAGCAAGGATATGTATCTGCAGTAGAGTTATATTGATATATCGGCGGCTGAGTTCATAAGGTAGTATGTTTAGGTGAAGTTCAGACTCTAGGGTTTCATTTGGAGTACGGATTCACGAGCTAGAATTTGATTTCCGAAATGTATCCATTTGAATTTTGAACAAAAGTTGTTTTCCTCTGAAAAATCGATTTCTCCGGCGGGAGAATCAAAGCCAAAAAGTCTCTTGGCTTTTTCTTGTTTGACTGGATCTTTAGACAGAGAAACGTCACGATATGCTAGAGAGAGACGAGTTTTGCTTGAAACGGACCGAACTAATCCTGTCCATGCCTAAATCGAGGCTGACTTTAGCACAAAAATGGAATGAGAGAGAAAAAGAGTGTTTGAGCGGCTGAGAAAATTAGGATTAGGTTTTGATGCATTTCTGATAACAAAAGGCTAAGAGGGCTTCGAATTTAGGGCCTTTCGTGTGGGCTATAGTGGCCCAAAATTACTTCAAAGTGGGGCTCATCTGAAAGCGTCAATAATTAGTTTGGGCTCATCCTTATTGGACCAATTTGGACGTATTTTGGCACAAGCAAGGGTTGTATATTTGGTCTCAATTAATTGAGCTTTGACCCAACTTCATTGGCTTTTCCCTTCTTCAAATTGACTTCTTTCGAGCTTCAAATTTAATAACTAGTGTAATATATTACGTTATGACAATTAGTAATTATTATGTAGAAAATAAAGTACTAATATCGCAAAATTATCGCTAATAATTTAGTGTATAAAATATCAACTTATAGCTAATTTAATAACTACGAAAATAAAGTAACGACGGTCAATTACTAAAAAGAAGTGTATTAGTTAGTAATTCTAAAAGTACTGACAATGATTAAAAAAATGGATAATTATTAGACAATAGTAGCGAAAATAAGGTAATTATTAATTTAGTAGCTTGGAAAGTGAATCGGAAGAAAGAAGGGTCAAAATTGGATGTCAACAGGTGTTACCAATTTACTCTTAGTCAGGAATTGCCAAGTCATCACTCGTTCCCAGGTGCTTCAGCCGATATCGGTCAACAATTCTCTCCTTCGAAATCATACCATGGTAGTGCTTCACCCTCTGCCCGTTGACCTTAAATGTCTGAGTTCTATCTTCGGACTTCAATTCAATAGCTCCATAGGGTGAGACACTTACCACTTCAAAGGGGCTGACCACCGTGATTTCAATTTGCCGGGTAGCAGCTTCAATCTAGAATTAAATAGTAGACAGGATCACCTTTGTGGAATTCCCACTTCAGGATCTTCTTGTCATGATATTGCTTCATCCTCTCTTTATATAACGCTGCACTTTCATAGGCCTGATAGCGGAACTCATCCATCTCATTGAGTTGAACCAACCTGAGTTTGGTCGCTTCTTCCCAATTTATGTTCAATTTCTTCAAGGCCCACATGGCTTTATGTTTAAGTTTAACTGGCAGGTGACATGCTTTTCCAAAAAAATAGCTTGAAAGGCGAAGTCCCAATCGGAGTCTTGAAGGCAGTCCGGTAAGCCCATAGAGCATCATCGAGCTTGCGGGCCTAATCAGTTCTCTTTGCATTCACTGTTTTTGCAAAAATACTCTTTATCTCCTGATTAGAGACTTCAAATTGCCCAGTAGTCTGAGGATGATACGGGGTTGTAACCCTATGATTGACTCCATACTTATCCATCAATCCCGCAAAGGCTTTATTACAAAAGTGAGAACTACCGTCCCTGATTATCGCCCTGGGAGTACCAAAACGAGGAAATATGTTATTTTTCAAGAATCCCATGACACTCTTGGCTTCGTTATTAGGTAAATCCCCACTTCTACCCATTTAGAGACATAATCAACAACCACCAAGATGTATTTCATTCTACAAGAGCTTACAAAGGGACCCATAAAATCAATTCCCCAAACATCGAACACTTCAACTTCCATTACAAAGTTCATAGGCATCTCTTGCCTCCTACCGATATTCCCCTACAGTTGGCACTGATCACAAGAATGCACCATCAAATTAGCATCATGAAAGAGAGCAGGACAATAATAACCACATTCGAGAATCTTTGATGCCCTCCTAGTACCACTATGATGTCCCTAACTGGAAAGTCATGACAAGCCTTAAAAATCTCCAGTACCTCACTCTCTGGAACACAACGCCAAATAATGTTATCAGCGCAAGTTCTGAATAAGTACGGTTCATCCTAATAGTACTGATGAACATCCCGTAAAAACTTCTTTTTTTTATACGATTTGATCTCGTCGGGAATGATACCAGTCACCAAGTAGTTAGCAAAATTGGAAAACTAAGGTGCCACTTGCATAGACACCGCCAAAACTTGCTCATATGGAAACGCATCCTCAATATCAAGTTTTTCTTCTAGTACCCCAGTTTCTTCAAGCCTAGAAAGATGGTCAGTAACCTGATTTTTGGACCCCTTTCGATCTTTTACCTCAAAATCAAATTCTTGTAACAACGGGACCCAACGAATCAGTCGTGGCTTAGCTTCCTTAACGAATCAGTTATGGCTGAGTTTCCTTCTTTGCCATCAGATACCTCAATGCAGCATGATCGGTGTGCACCATGATCTTGGATCCCAACAAATAGGACCGAAACTTCTCAAAAGCATATACTATCACAAACAGCTCTTGCTCAGTCATCATGTAGTACATTTGCACCGCATTAAGTGTCCTACTAGCATAGTAGATCGGGTTCATAATTTTATTATGCCTCTGACCAAGCACGACACCTATCGTGAAACCACTAGAATCACACATCAACTCAAAATGCAAGGACCAATCAGGAGTAAGAATAACAGGAGCAATAGTGAGGCGCTCCTTCAATTCATCAAACGCCTTTCGGCACTTGTCATCAAACACAAACTTAGCCTTTTTTTCAAGAAGCTTGCACATCGAGTTAGCAATCTTGGAGAAATCTTTGATGAAGCGCCTGTAAAACCCAACATGTCCTAAGAAACTTCAGACACCTTTGACTGAGATGGGTGGAGGAAGTTTTGAAGTCACATCTATCTTCGCTTGATCAACCTCAATTCCCTTTTCAGAGATTTTGTGACCGTGGTCGATCCCTTCCTTCACCATAAAGTGGCACTTTTCCCAATTTAGCACGAGATTTGTCTCTTCACATCTTTTCAGCACTTGACCCAGATGACCAAGATAATCATCAAACGAATCACCCACAACAGAGAAATCATCCATAAAAACCTCCAAGAAGTCTTCTACTATGTCAGAAAAGATCGACATCATCCACATCTGAAAAGTGTCTGGTGCATTACACAGCCCAAAGGGCATTCGGCTGAACGCAAAAGCCCCATAGGGATAAGTAAAAGTAATCTTCTCTTGATCTTCTAAGGCAGTTGATCTGATTATAGCCCGAGTAACCATCTAGGAAGCAATAGTAAGACCTCCCAGCCAGCCTGTCCAGCATCTGATCAATGAACGACATGGGAAAATGGTTTTTACATGTGGCAGTATTCAGGTTCCTATAGTCCACACAAACACGCCATCCGGTAACTGTGCGAGTGGGAATCAACTCGTTTTTGGCATTAGGTACCACAGTGATACCTCATTTCTATGGTAGTCATTGAACAGGACTCACCCACATGCTGTCTGCAATCGGATATACTACCCCGACATCTAACCACTTTATTATCTCTTTTTTCACGACCTCTTGTATGTTCTGGTTCAATATCTGCTGATGTTCAACACTCGGCTTGCTGTCATCTTCTAACTAAATTTTACGCTCACAAATACCAGAAGGAATACCCCAAATGTCTGCTATGGTCCAACCAATAACACGTCTGTACTCGCGCAAAATCTCCACTAAATGCTCAATCCGTACCTCAGTCAATAATGCTGAAACGATTACTGGCAAAGTCTTGTTCGAACCAAGGAAATCATACCTCAAGTGTGATGGGAGCTGCTTAAGCTCAAGCTTTGGTGTCTCACTAGTAGAAGGCTTGGCTGGTGGAGTAGTTCTATTAGCAAGGTCAAGATCGAGCTATCTTGGGTGGTAAGTGTAAGAACCCAGACCCTCAAGCGCATTTATAGTTTCCACATAGCCCTCCATATTAGCAGCATCAAAGTTCATCAATAGCGTAGCAAGAGCTTCTCCCAGACTTTTTCTTCCATTTTATGTTCGATAGCATCGTCAATCCCATCAAACGAGTCAATAACCGAAATACTCTCATAAGCACGTGGAAACTTCATCCCCCTGCTTTCTTGGAAAGTCACTTCTTCATCGTTTACTCGGAACTTGATTTCATTCTTTTCGGAGTCCATAAGTGCTCTGCCCGTAGCAAGGAACGGTCGTCCCAAGATGATGGGAATATTTCTATGAACCACACAATCTAGAATCACGAAATCAGCAGGCAACATGAACTTACCTACTTGCACCAACACGTCGTCTATAACCCCAACTGGCTTTTTGATAGATCTATCCACCATTTGTAATCGCATGGAAGTCAGTCTAGGCGTCCCTAATCCAGATTGTTTGAAAATAGCAAGGGGCATTAAGTTGATACTTGCCCAATTATCATACAAAGCACGGGTGAATGCATGAAGCTCAATATTACACGAAATGGTAAACGCCCTTGGATCTCCCTTCTTCTGAACTGTGGTAGAAGCAATAATCGAACTCGCACGATAAGTCAAATTCACTGTCTCATGTTGAACAGTCCTTTTCTTCGTAAGCAGGTCTTTCTCAAACTTAGCAAATTCGGGCATCTCTTTGACAACATCTAGGAATGGGAAATTCACTGTTAACTGCTTTAACTGATTATAGAACTTCTGGCACTTAGCATCATCGGTCTTCTTTGCCAACCTTTGAGGAAAGGGAGGCTTTGCTTTGTACATCTGAGTCAAAGGACGAAGAGCCCCTTTTATTGTGTCTTTGCTTATATCAGCAGCAACTTTTGGAATCTCAACAACTTTTTCTTTACCACGGACCTCATCATCAACGATAGGCACATCAGAATGCACTTCTTTTTCCTCAATAATTGGATCTAGATCAACCACCTTCTTGTCAGCACCTTGAAGTATTTTACCACTCCTCGTGCTAATAGCAAAAGTACGATCCACACCCCCACCATTCTTCAGGTTTGGGAAAGTATTACTAGGAATTCCACTTTTTCTAGGAGGATGTTGTTCTCTAAAAATATCATGCATCTACTGTTCAAGATTCTGAATAGCTGCTAAATGAGAAACCACCGTCTCTGATAGCCTAGATAATCTATTTTTAGTGTTTGTCTGACTTGCCAACACTTTTTTAAGAATTGACTTTAACCTCGAGCTACCTTGATCATTAGACTGCCCTTTTGGTGGAATGCAAGGGTTGGAACTTTTGTTCCCAAAATTACCGTTGTTGTTGTTGTATCTCCCTTGGTTCGGTCCACCATAGTTGTTATTGTAGTTCCCTTGGTTGTTGTTGTAGTTCCCTTGATTGTATGACCCTTTCCATTGTTGGGGTCTCCAGTATCTCTGAATTGGCCCAGAAATATCCCCTTTCGCTATGTAATCTGCATATATCCCCTTTCGCTATGTAATCTGCATACTGAACATTCTCAATTGGCGGAAGGGGGCCCTCTTGATATGAACCCTCTGGGATTTGGTACATTCCAGGCGGCATGCCTGAGATATCTTCGCAAACGTTCACCTTCTTCGAGTCCCTCTCATCAACCCTCTTTGTCGGTAAAGAGAGACTAGTGGCCAATTGTGCCAACGTCTGCTGCGTTTCCTGACTATCTTTCATAATATTTTAAATCAACGGTGTTCCAAGTGATCGCCCATCAGAATTACTTGAATGCCAAGCCTGACTGTGTGTAGTCAATCGATCAAGTATATCCGTAATATTAGCATAGGACTTATTCATGAAACACCCACTGACAACATTATTGGCTATTGCTTGGGTCATAGGATCCAACCCTCTATAGAACTTCTCCTTCAAAATTTGATCTGGAAAACCATGGTTTGGACTCCTATCTAAATATTCTTTGTACCTCTCCCAAGCCTCAAAAAGTTATTCCCCATTAGGTTATTTGAACTCGTAAATCTGATCACGAATTTCAGCTCTTTTACTCGTAGGATACCACTTCCTGAGAAACACTTTGACCATCCTATCCCATGTAGCAATGGAGTTGCGGGGCAGCTTTGTGAACCATTTTCTTGCTTCTCCGGCTAATGAATATTTGAAGAGTTTCAACTGAACTGCTTCTTAAGTCACACCCCGTTGGATATGCTGAGAGCACACATCCAGAAAGTTTGTTATATGCTTGTGAGGGTCATCGTCGACTGCATTTCGAAAGTATCCTTCTTGCTTAGGCATATGATAGAGGGAATTATCAAACTTGATGGTAGTGGCAGTCACCCTCGGATGAATAATTGCAAATGCAAAGTCTTCCTCAGCTTCTGACTTATTAGCAAAACATTGTCAACTGGAAGATCGTTGTCAGCCATGATCGCCTGGTTTACAAGATAGTAAATGAGGTGTGTTGGAATATGACAAAGACTTTAAGAAGAGTAAACACTATTTAGTAATTTCAAAACCGTATTCCCCGGCAACGGCGCCAAAATTTGATTTGCTCAAATTTACACTTTTAATAGCGTAAAGCGAACGATGTCAAATATAGTAACCCAACGAGGTTGGGGTCGAATCCCACAGAGAATATGGTGTGAAAAGTTTACTAAACAAGTATTATACTAGTCTTGCGGTCCTGGTGTATTCCAGAAAAAGGGTTTTATAGTTGTTTTGGTTTGTGGACTAATTTAAAGTGACTAGAAATTTAAGGTTGTAAATATATAGGTAAAAAGAACCAAGGTTGTGTCCCCGTCAGATAAGGTGTATGATCACGGGTATCGATCGTGATATATTTCTAATGGATTGTTTGTATGGATGCACTTAACCTCTATGTGAATCTGAACTATTTCCCAATAAGAAAAGATTATTTCTTTATATGCTTTTTCCAAAGATAAGAAAGTATGCATGAAGAACGGTTAATTATGCCAAGTAAATTCCTCTTATTCCTAAGTGAATTTATTAAACAAGGTTTAAAGCCCTGAGTTCTTGTTATTTGTTCTTACCTCACCCTAGTTATTTTCCCAAATAAACTAAAGTTTAAGGCATTAGCTAATGTTTGCAACCACTAACTATATGATGAAAATGAAGAACAAATAAACCCTACTAATCCATTGTGCCTATATCGTTCACGATCCCCAATCACAAAACACCTATCCTTGGGTTCACAACCTTAGTAAAGGTGTTTAGCTACTTATGGCAACGAGAAAACAATAAAAGATTGAAGATTGCATAAATGAACTTTTGTATTGAACTTACGAATAAAACTTGAAAGTAATGAATGTAATTGTTTGGAAAATCTTCAAAAGCAATAACAACTCAAAAGTAATTACTACCAGTCTAAAACTCCAGATGTTTGAAAAATAAAACCTAAACAGGTATTTATGAAAGTTAAACTCGGAATAATCAATCCTAGTTCTGGTCCAGTTCGGGTTGCACTTCGATGGGTCGTCGTTGCACTTTGACGGTCGTCGACATGTTCGCTGACCATAACGACGATCTGATGGCATATTTTTGCTCTGCAGGAATTCCATCTTCGAAGCACTTCGACGGACCGCCTATCATGTCGACAGTGCAAGTCGACGATCTGATGACTTTGTCACTTTGCAGGAACTTATCGACGAGGCAACTTCGACGAACCGTCGAGCATGTTGACGGTCCGTCCTTAATGCTTATCAGAACAGATCACTTGTTTTTCTCATTTTTTCGTTGCCGAGCATTCTAACTTCAAAATACCTATACAACACACAAAACACATCAAACTAATACAAACTTGCTCGAAAATAAGTAAAACTTAGAGTTAAAAAGCATTAGATATGCCATAATTTCACGCTACATCAGTCTACACTGGCTGTACAACTTGACGATGCACTTTGACGGGTCTTCAACATGGTGACGGGCCATTCTTGTACATTGACGGGTCGTCCTTTTGCATCGACGACTATCTTTGAGCATCGACTGTCCGTCTTTGCGCATCAACTTGAATTGCAGGTGGTAAAATGGCCATAACTTCTAGCACAGGGCCCTGTTTTGGCTCCACAATATGTCATTGGAAAGGTATTTCAAAGATATAAAACTTTCATGCTTTAAGATTTTTCAAATTCCCAATGGATTTCAGGAAATCGGGTTGGAAGAAGGACCTATCAAAAACTTAGGCGATTCCATCGAATCTTAAGCACCTTACTATTAGCCACATTGCGAGGATCATATCTCCTTGCTTCGATCTCTGATTGGCTTGATCCTTATATGCATTAAAAGGTATTTCTATGTCCTACAACTTTCATTAGGAACCTTTTCTAAATTCCCAACGAATCAAGGTGTTATGGTTGCCCAAAGTAGGCCCCTCAGCTACTTTTGCAAAACGTTCAAACCTTCAAATTTTCTCTGAAACTTTAATGATACGAGTCTAACCTTTATTTTAATATACGGGGTGTTATAATATCTCCCCCTTGGGATCATTCAGCTCGAATGATGGGTTCTGGTTAACTAGGCTAATGAAAACACGTTTTCACTACTGTAATGAACACCTGGATGCTAATAAACTGAAAGGGATTGCTAAACTGAATAGCTTACTAAACTGAATAGCTATTGAACTGGATGAATGAGATTGACTAAGTGAATACTAAGATAACTGAATACTGGAAACATGGAACTGTAGAGTGAAATCTAAATGGGAAGATAAATTACCTTCAACATTTTCTGCTGACTCTTCAAAGAGATGGGGATATTTGGACTTCATGTCCTCTTTGGCTTCCCACATAGCCTCCTCTGCTTTCTGACTTCTCTTAAAGGACCTTTACTGAGGCCTTGTTTTAAATTAATACAGTATTGTATTTGACGATTTAAGGTTGTAATCTATTAGATGAGTAATTAATATACACAGCTTCCTGTTAAGGGCTTGTTTGATATCATAACTAAATATACATTCTCTTTCTCATTATACTATGAACAGTATACATAAGTAGAGAAGTAAAAATAGCACTTGGGGATGAAGCTCAAACCCTCCCTAATGTCTATCATGGCTGGGGTTCCTGGAAACCCCTTGGATCTTATGTGGCATTAGGAAATAAAAAGGGAAAGAGCTTTCCCCTTTGAGCTGTTTTTATCTCTCCATATGTGTGTAAAAATCATGGTATGGTGGTTGATGATGGTGTAGGATCATTAGTTTTGTTTTGTCTATTTAGTTTGCTTGAGAGACTTACCACATAAACTTGCCTATTTGCTCTTTGGTTCTGGAATCTAATTCTGTTACTGATAAGGCTGAATGTATTTATGTATCTTTAGAGTGTATCATTGGTATAAAAATTTGGTATGAGTTGTTGCGAGCTTATTTGATTTTGGGCCTGTTCTCTCCATCTGCTGTTAGGCCTTTCTTTTATGTATTGAGTATAATATGTGCTTGGCCCAATGTGTTTTGTCTTTGCTATCGGGGCATATATAGGCCTCTGGTTTTCTTTGTCCATCTAAGTTGGGCCTGGATTAGTCTTTCTCCTCAATTTATTTTCTATCCTCCTAGTTATATCTACTTGCCTGTGACATTTTCTTTTACTTTGAACATATTTGAGCACGAATTGTCTATACTCTAATTCTAAAACACTTAGACATTTACTAATTTTTATCCCTTTTGTGCTATGTGATCCAAACTGGGCCATTTGGGCCACTTTCGCATTGAACCTGTTGGGCCAGAGGCCCAATCACTCTTTTTGATCGAGTCTGCTAAAGAATTAGAAAGGGAAGCTAATACATTAATGGCCCAGTCATGGGTGAAAATGACACTGATGGGCTTGGGTAGGCCCATCAGTTAAAATTTGCATTTATTCTCTCTTCCTTTACTTTTTGTGTATCTTGCATGTATGTATGTACATTATATGTGTGACAATGTATAAATAATGAAACCCTTATGTATGCTAGAATTTAGGGAACATGTAGTATTTTTAGGAAGTCGCCAAACGATTTTTTCAAACATCGGATAGTGATCAACTTTGCATGAAAAAATCGAAACTTAACTTGATTTTGAAGTTTCTAAAATTGGCTTAATGACACGGTTAGCTGTAAGATGACATAAAAATGGGATTTTGGTTTAGTTTGAAAAATGGATCAATGTCTGATAGTTATTCAAAACTGACTAAGTATTGAAATTTTGGACTGTCATCCATGTTAAAAAGGATAAACTGTTTAACATCTTAAAAAAAAAAACTGAAGCTGGTTTGGAATAAGTCTTCTTTTTTTTTTTTGTAAAACTCAAAGGACTATTTTTTTTCTGAACCGGGATTAAATTTGCTGAAAGATAAAACTTTTTTTTTTTTTTGACATTTTGAAGCTGGAAATAGATCATGGACTTAGCAAAAATCTGATTGAACTTGTGACTGATTTGGGTCTGAAGGCCCAGAACCAATTGGACTCTAATAAAGGGAACCTGTTTGGCCAAAATTTGAGATGAGATGGATTTGGACTGGAATATAAGTTGAGTGGTATGGGCTTCAATGATAAAATTGGACTTAAAAGTTAAAACAAAAACCTATGTTTTTTTATATATACTATAAAAATCGGAGATATACTCCATATTTTCTATATATGTATAAATAAAACCCATAAGAACTAAACTCATTTTATTAGAACTAGAATAGTAGTGACTCTACTCCGGAGAAATTCCGGGTGTGTCCTAGTCCGGTAATAAAGTGAGTTGAACACTTGTGTGGATTTTTTTAAAACCCAAACCCCCTCTAAAGGGGACCTTTTTGCCAAATTTTTTCTTGAAATTATTATGTGAGATGAAATGACATTTTGCGAAAAATTAAACATTTTTGAACGAATAAATACATTAATCACACATTGATGCTCGTAGGTAAATCGTATTCTACGGATCTTTAATACTAAGGTGCGTAAAACCTTCCCCAGGGGATCACCAGAACCCTTACTCGAACTTTGGTCAAAAAGATTTTTACTCATTTTTGGAAAAATCTTTAAACCCGATTTTCCATAATAAATTAGGTGGCGACTCTAAAAAATACTAAAAATCCAATTAGAGCACCAACAACCTCATAGTAACTTTTATGCCTTAACCCGCGTAAAAGCGAACCGTAACAACTGTCATCACCACTGTGATTTCGATCCTTTGGAAAGAATACTGACCAATCTACATTTCTACTATTCAACATTGATTTTTTAGTAGTTTACTAAGTAGCGAAAGGCTACTTATATAGATACCACACTCAATAGGTTGCGGGATCATGACTATGACCCTACCGACTTTATTTAAAACAAATATTAATAATATTATGGGGAATCATCGTCATCGAACAATTCATAGTCTGAGTCCCACTTGGATGCGACATAACCATTTCGACTATAACCATTTTGACCATTTCGATTCCCTGTCTTGATCATCTTCAAAACCGCTCTGATGCCTTTGTCTTTAATAGAGATGATGGTTATATTCGTCAAAGATTGTGGAAAGAGCCAAACGATCTTGTCGTATTGAAAAAGGAATGATATTCACATCGAAAAAGTCATTACAAAGGATTGTTAAGATTTTTTTGCATCCAGAAGATGAGGGAGTTCAAAGTTGATGATTCCACCCGAACATATTGGCGATTGGTCTGCTGGCAAAAAAATCAAGGTTGTCAATGGATGTTCCGTGATAAGGAGACTGATGATAAGATCTAGATTATTTCAAGGTTCTACCAAAAGCACACTTGTGATATCGGTGAATGCCTAGATGATCAGTTCAATCTAGATGTCAATTTGATTGTTGCAGTGCTAGTTGGCGACATTGCACAAAGCCCAAGGTACCCGCTTCGCTTCAGTTTATTTTAATTTTGATATTAATATGAGGTTCCTCGTTGCTAAATGTTGATATTGAAATTTATGTAGATTCAAAATTAAAGAATGCATTACAACTGTTTTGAAAGCTTATCGTAAAACCATAAGTAGGCGAAAGACATATTTTGGGCGTTTGGCGTGCACATGAGATTGTCTATGGCAATTGGAAGGGCTCTTTTAAGATGCTGCCGAGATACATGGAAGCTCTACAACACTTCAATGCTGGTACAATAAAAGCTCAAATCGAAACCTGGTGTGGCCTGTAATATTTTCAGTTTGTGTTTTGGGCATTGAAACCATGCATTGACGATTTTGCTCATTATGGACCAGTAATAACAATAGATGGCACACATGTGTACGGGATATACAACATCAAGCTACTAATTGCAGTTGGAATGGATGCAAATAGATCTATATTCCCTGGCGCTTTTGCAATTGCAGCTAATAAGAGCACATAGACATTGGACCTATTTTTGACCTACTTGAGGAAACACGTTATTAAGGATAGAATGGGTATGTGTGTTCTATCAGACAGACATGCTGGCATATTGAGCAATATGTGGAGTTTGCATGGGTGGCAGCCGTCTTTTGCTTACCATCGTTATTGTTTAAGCAATTTGAAGGCAAATTTCAGCAGAAATATCGAAGCCCAGCACTGAGCAATTGGATGTGGGCCGCTGTAACAGAGCATCAGGAGAAGAAGTTTCATATGCATATAGAGTTGATTAGGCAGGTGGATGAGGGAGCCTACCACTGATTGAATAAAATCGATAAAGACAAATAGACATTACACAAGGATGAAGGTAGGAGATGGCGGATGCTAACAACAAACAGCTTTGAGTCATTCAATGACTTGTTGAAATTTGCATGGGGACTACCTGTTACTGCAATGGTGAGAATAATTTTAGGCAAGTTGTGGAGCGGTTCGTGACTAGATCAAAGGCGACCAAAGGATTTGTGGCAGACGGTCTGAAATGGATGCCAAAACCAAGACAATTGTTCAAGTATCACAAATTTAAGTGTCAGCAACACTCAAGGATGGAGTACAACCATGCACAACATATATTTAAACTCACAACAAATGTGAGATTTCAAGAACATGCACATGTTGCAAGTGGCAATCATACCACATGCCATGTTCTCATGCCTTCAAGTGTTTTACCACAATGGAAAAGAATGCCTCGCAATACGTGGCTTCGGAATATACCGTGGAAAATTATGCAAAAACATATGCCGGTCAGTTCTACCCACTTGGTGATGATAGTTATTGTCCACCGGAGCCATTTTTCATGCTTGCTAACAAAGCATTTATCCGTAAATTGAAACATCAAGCATACTCCCATATTCCTAATGAAATTGAGGTTCCATCGGGGAGATACACTTGCGAAAAAGCTCATTTTACAATTATGTTGGTCATGATAAGCGTAAGTGTCCTTTACGGGGTGGTGGTAAAAGTACATCTCGCGGTGGAGGTACCTCACATGGTGGAAGAAACTTTCATCGTGGCGGCACATCTCGCGGTGGAGGTAACTCACATGGCGGAAGAAACTTTAGTGGTAGCGGCACATCTCGCGGAGATGGCACATCTCGCGGTGGTGGAACATCTAGTCATGAGCATGAGTTGATAGATCTATTTTAAGTTTTTTCTTTGATGATTTATTTTAACTAGTTTCTGTTTGTTATTAATGATGTACTTTAAGTATTTTTATATTGTTATGAATGATGCAATTTAATTATTTTGAGATTGGTACGAATGATGCAATTTTAACTATAAATTAATACGCTTAAATCTAAACTCAGAAAAATAAAAAACTTAAACTAATGATAACAAGTTTTCAAACAAAAACTTACTTCGAACACTTTTCAGCCACTAAAACGACAATCCAAACCTTTGCGTATCCTTGATTTATTGAGCCTACTTTATTAATCGCACAAAAATAAATCAGGTTCTATATAAAATATTGAAGTTTTAGAATCTTGAAGCATGATCAATCTATGGCTAAAGTATGGAAAAAGTATGAAAATTTACAAGAAAGAGAGTAATTAACCCAAAAAAAAAAAAAAAGAATTGCGCATGATTAATCTATGCCTAAAATACGAAAAAAGTGTGAAAATTTACAAGAAAGAGAGTAATTAACCCAAAAAAAAAAAAAAACGCAGTAATTTACTGCTATATTGGACTTAATTGAGCCATTACAGTTAAATTCTTTAACGCAGTAAATTATTGCGTTAAGAGTACTTTGGTATTTTTTTTTTTTTCTTGGGATATTTTGGTTCCCTTTGTCTTTTTTTAGGTCATTTAGTTTCCGTACTCAAAGTTTTTGAGCTCATGGGTATTCGCGTAATTAGTTAACAGATGGGCAATGTCGGGTAAATATTTTGCCTAGAGTGGGTAGTTCATGTACTTTTCCTAAGAATAGTAGAAGCCCATCGAGGTATTTAAAAGTGATGGGAAATTTTGAGATGTCTTCAATTCCCAACGAAGGAAACGAACGACCCCCCCAAAAAAACACTTTCACGTCGTTGTTTTTGTGCATTTCCCGCACATGACTTCACTTTTATCACTGCTTCATTGCATTCTTTGTTGACAAAATTTATTCCTGTTTTCATACGTACGTATTTAATTTCTTTCTTTTTGGTTATGAGAAAAGTCTATAGCTACTTAATGCTACCAAGTAAATTTACTATAGGTTAACTAATACTCCTCCTTCTCATATTATATGTGCCTTTTTTATTTTACACGCCGCTTAAGAAATATTAATTAGAAGGGTATTTGACTAACTTTACCCTTATTTATGTTTAAGTTATAATCTCTATTCGTTAAATGTCTACTCTATTACTCTATTTATGTGTCATCTCCATTAATGACAAAATTCTACAAAGGGTAAAATGAGGAAAAAGTAATGGTAAAAACTTACCCGCATCGGGTGTTTACATCAAATCAATGTGTATGACATGTGTTTGAATGTATACAACTATCAATTAACCATGATTAATTAATGTTTATATGCACTTCATTAATTCATTTAACCATGGTAAATTGTAATGGTTTGGTGTAAACTCCTAGTGTGGGCAAGTAAAAATTAATTAATTGTATCTTGAACTTCTAAAACGGCAAATAATTTGAGACAATTATTTTTAGTAACCACGACAAATAATTTGAGACGGAGGGAGTATATTCTTAACATTTACGAGTTTTAATATGGTAACTTTGATTTACCAAAACTAATATGGTAACTTTACTTAATTTATTGTAACATGTAAGTGAAATATCGATTAGTGTGTATACAAGCTAAATTCTTCCATATATAACGAACTAGGTAAATCACCCGCTCTTCGGCGCAGTCATGCACGACCTCATTAAGGTTACTTATGATTTTTCCCCATTCTCAGTTTAAAACAAATAACCTAAATGTGTTGTATTGTTAAAAGATTTGACACATATCTAAAGTAGCTCAAATGTGTGCCTGCAAATATGGTATTCTCCTTTTTTGCGTATACAAAATGTAGGATGTTTGGATGATAATTGTAGCATACCAAGTGAGCACACCTGGATTTTCACTTTGGCGGTTACAAACGTGTAGAAGTAAATACGGGAAGAAGGGGAAGGGGATTCAACATGTACTATATATACACAAAAATACTTTTGAACCATGGATAATCAGTGTACTTTTCCGCCGAAGGGGGTACCCCCTATGCTTTATCTGGTTCCGCCCCTGAGGATATCAAAAATTTTCAATGGGTCGTAATTCTAGTTTGTTTTAAGTATTGTGTTAACGGTTTCATACGTATGTCCTGTGGTGTTGCTCGCTAAGTTACATCCTTGGTATAGTCGAAATCTAATGGTGACATTGTGTTTTTTTTTATTAGAAAGTTATTGTTAGGTATAACCTTTTTAGAAAGTGTGTCAAAGTCGTTGAACAGTAGCTGAATCTAGTGCAGATGGTATACCACAAACTATATTCTACCTAAAATATTGATTTTCATATCGCAACTTTTGCATGTTCGAGTGGCAAAAAATCCAAACGAATAAAATCGTGTTACACTCTAAGCACTTATATGAACTCTCAGTCCTGTTCTGTCATGTTGCTCATTAAACTTGCTTAATGTTGCAAACTATAAGTTTTTGGTTATTGATGTGTAATTTATCATTTTTTTTAGTTCTTTACGACATACACACTTTTTTTTTTATTCATCTAATTTTTAGGAATTTTGGGGTTGATTCTGAATCGAGAAACTAAACACATGACACAATTGGAGCAATGATGGAGAAGAAATAATAGTTGAAGTATAAGCTGGAAAACAGGAGAAACTTTCAACTCCTACTGAAGTAAAGACTACGAATTGTGAAGGCATATTAGCTCAGGTGGAAGAAACGCCAGCAATCGCAACAGAAGCATTGAAAGTCTTGACATGACGATTAATGATAAATAAATCAATTTTTGGCGGGGAACTTTCCGCTTTGCTTATGTAAAAGGAAGTCTTGTAATTTTAAGATGAAGCTACATGTATCATATCTCAAGTTTAAGCGTTTATTTGAGAGAGAATAAATGAAAATTTGATGTGTCAAAGTACTTTCACTTCATATGTTCATATTTATTTTAATAGTTCATGATTAGATCACCCACGCTTCGCACGGTTGTGCACACCTCATTAAGGTTACGTATGATCGTTCCATATTCTCCGTTTATGTCACGACCCCATTTAGGATCACGCAAGCACCTACCTTTCCCTCCTCACTAGGCGAACTCTCAATTTAATAACACTTCAATCAATAAAGACAATTTGAATAATCTAATAAATAAGTACAATTAACAGCAGAAAACAATTTATTTAATAACTCAAGGTTGAAAACAATTACACCGGTTAAATAATTACAGACTCTTTCCGACTTCCCACGACCCGGTCTAGACTAGTACGAAAGCGACTAAATGAGATTACAATGACACTCTAAGACTCAACCTCCATGTCGTAATGAAGTGGGAGGAGGCCTTCAAGATAGGCACCACGCATTTCCGAACATGTCGCGATCAATCAGCTGAAACACTCTACACCCAGAAAAGGGTGTAGCAAGAGCAGTATCAGTACAATCCACGCATACTGAGTAAGTATCATAGGCCAAAAATGGTTAGAAACACATATCAGTAAAAGAATTCACAAATAAACTTGATAAGTAACTAAATCAAGTCATACATGTATCTACCGCTCATTGTAATATCAATACCCTTAAATCATTAACGTTCCTATAATAACCACAAGTCAAATATCACAAAAATCATATGTCATTATACCATTCATTTTTAGTCTAGAAGTCGATTCATCATTACGATATCTTTTATTCAACATCCCTTAAAGGCCAAACATATAACTGATCCTACGAACAATCTACAAGATAAATCAACAAGTATAAGGCAATCATATTGGGAACCAAGCACTCGTCATTGACTAAGAAGAGCATCTAAACCCAATTTACCAAGTCTCCATAGGTCCAATCAGAAACCGACAACACAAGTAGAACACCAAGTCATCTCAATATAAGACATGATGCAATACAATGCAATGATGTATGAATGCAATGCAATGCCATGCAAATGTTGTGTACACATGTACTCCGGACGGAAATATCGACATCTCGGTAGCACAATCTAAGGTGACTCGAGAAGTCTAAGTGCCACTCGTCCCGGATCTTTGCCAACAGACAGATGAGACCCGGATCTTTTCCCACGGGGGAGGGGGGGTTCTCACAGGCACCACCCTGGGGGACCCGCGGAGTCCGTGCACTCACTCAATCCACGATTCCGGAACTAACATCGGATATCAGACTCTCACGTTACTCTCATTTTAAAACCGAGCCCAGCTCATCACAGTATTTCATCAAGTACCAACAGTGTCTCAACAATTATCATGAAGAATAAGAGTGCGTGTAATGCATGTATCAATATCAATAACTATGCTCAAATCATAAGTACCAACAAAGGTACGCCAACAATATATCAATGTCACAAGTACCAACACGCGTACGCCAACTATATATCAATGTCACAAATACCAACATGGGTATGCCAACAATATCACCAATAACTACACAAGTCATATGGAAATCTATCCTCGTATCAACATCAAATTAAGGTACCCCCGTAACACAATCAAGATGTAACAACAATCCCCAATACCAATTAACCACACGTGGCATCAAGCCAACACAATAGATTAATCAAGTCGCAATACATTTTTACCACTCTCCCTTTATTAGCCTATTAGCTTAGTACAAGTAAATTGCCTTCTACTCACAAGACATTCGTTACTACTCGGTCTAGAACTCAATCACAATCGTTTGTACATTTAATCCTCCCAATTATCAAATAGATTCACTATTAATGGCGTAGCATAATTAATCACATATTACAGGAATTCTCATCGTGAGACATAGAAAATAGGTACCACCCACTACTTCCAAGTCACATAAAATCCACCAATACTCAAGAAAACCAACTCAAAAATCCTAGGGAACTACAGGCCACATGCCCGAATATACAAATCGCACAACAATACCATTCTATATTTCCATCCTAAATCTCCAATTTCTACACATGCATTCTCCGTTCCTTCTAATACATAAATATGGGAAACTAACCGGAGTCTACCGAAAGGGAAGCCGTAACCTACCTCAAGACCGAGCAGGTGCCACGAACATCCGTTGATTCTTCAATTCGATCATCACGTCGTAATCCGCACGAACGGGCCTTAAGACAAACATGAGGCCCAAGAATAGAATCATCATTAGAACCCTTATAAGAGATTCCAGATTAACAAGGAAGTTTTGGAAACTTAACCCGCCTCTAGATTTCATTCATAACAACACTAGACCATTTATCAATCTCCTTCCATGAATAAGGTCAACTATTTAAGCCATTAGTTAGGTAAAATTGCCATTTTTGTCTATTCTTTAGAAATCCATTTCTAAGATTCATAGAAGATACCCATTTATAATCTAGTAGGGAAATGAGAAACTGATTCAGTAACCGTTCTAAGGTGATGAACAAGAGGGAATAACCACTAATGAATACATATTATGAACAACTAACCCTTGTTTTAAGTCTTAGGTGATTAAGATACCCATTCTTGTTGTTTTCTAGATGAGGGAGTCTTAATAAGAATCATTAATAGGAAGAAATGAATGGGGGGTGGGGGGGGGGGGGGGGGGGGGGAGTTAAAGGGATTACCTTTCCTAAGAAATATCAATTTTGGATCCATAAAGGTTCTAAGGGCGGCTGGGCTCTTTAGGTTTTTGAAATATGAGGTCAATTCCCGAAATGTCACTTAAATAGGGTAAGTCACTGCTCGTAACCGTTGTTGCGGTCTGAGAAGCCGCTCCAGCGGTACCGCTTTTTCGACTGAGTCACCGTTGGGGCGGTCCTTGAAGGAGATCGACTACACCGCTTCTGCGGTAAATCAACCGTTGTTGCGCCACCGCTAGAGAGGCAAGTAGGATGCTGCAGCGGCACAACTGGGCCCAGATCCAATTTATTTACACGCAACTCATACAATTTCCTGATTAAGCTAACGGTTTACAGAAATGCAAGATGGACCAAGGAGGTCTTAAGGAGTCAATGCCACGAATATTTTGGAATTCACAGTAACGACGAAACGGGTTGTCACAGCTTAATACAAACAACCTAAATGTGTTGTATTGTTAAAAGATTTGACACATATTTAAAGTAGGTCAAATGAATCCCTGCGAATGTTGTATTCTTCTTTTTTGCGTATACAGAATGTAGGATGTTTAGACGATAATTGTAGCGGACCAAGTGGGCGCACTTGGATTTTCACTTTAGGGGTTTAAATGTGTAGAAGTAACACACGAAGAAGGGGAAGAGGGTTCAACATGTACTATATATACACTTAAATTACTTTTAAACCATGGATAATTTGTGGAATTCGGCCGCGCTTCGCGCAATCATAAAAACATAAATTAATTTATAAAAAATTAACATTCTAATAATTAATTTAGAAATTGTCTCTTCTTTTTATGAGAAAGAATCATTTATAAATAACATATATTTGGATTAATTAATCAAATTTTTTTTTAGAGCACATTCGTGTTTTCAATATATGGAGTTTATTTAAGTTTTATTTAATTAAGAAAAATTCGAAGAGTATTTAAATGTAAAAGACTCATTTTTTTTTTAAATCGCATAATTTTCTACTGAGAGTTGTCAATGGGTTAGAAATTTTTGTATGTTGTATAAAATTTAAAGCGATTTGAACTCTTTGATTGTTGTTTGTGGCACAATTTGATCATTCTTCTCAGAGATGCTATGCAATTTTATTAAGAGTTTCTTCTCTGCTCCTAGAGTCATCATCTAAACCTCCATAATACCAATCTAGGAGACTTGGATGTTTGCCTTTTAATTTTTGCCTTTTAAAACTAAGCGTTAAGTTGTCAAACATGTAGAAATGGTACTCCTCTTCTCCCTAAATAAGTATACCAAGATATTGTAAAGAAATTCCCGAAATATTAAGTAATAAAATATATGAATGCTTTTAGTACATGATTTGTAATCATCTACTAACCCTCCAAAGAAAAATTTGTAAATGCAGTTTATAGAAAGTAACTGCAGTAAATATAATTAAACAACATTCTTACAACCATTTTCATCGGAAGAACAAAAGCCTTTTCTTCCGGATTTGCAAAGCAAATAGAAAAGAAAATAATTAAACCCCACTCTTTAGTTTTCAAGGTTGAGCTTTTACTTTCTCATGCGATCTTCTTGACTCTCCTCTCGCTTGTCTAACAAAAATAAATTAAGCGTGCTGTTAGAGGAATCCCCTTGTAATCAGAATAACAAAAATAAATTACAGATATTATAATAATATACCAAATTGAATATTAAATGAAATAATTATCTGTAAGTACATAAAGCACAAACATATGGTCCAATTATGAGTATTACACAAAGTTATCATTTTGATGAAGCTAACACTGAAAATAAAAAAGAAGATTGATACTACATAAAGAAAATTAGTATTGAATAAAAAAATAAATGCAAATTGAGAATAATTAATAGTGATACATTCAAAGCTTAAAAAAAAAAGAGAGAAAAAAAAGAAAGTTCACCTTAATAAATAGTCCTTCAACCCTTCAACGAGAAAGGAGGGCCAGTTCTCTAAAAATTTAGTCATGAAGCACAAAAGGAAATCTTGCATCATATATATTCATTACCTGGAATTTAAATAGACCATTGTTTAGGATGTAATTGCACCATTATATTTATTATTGAGCCGTTACAGTACTCTTCCTTTGGAAGGAAGAAATTAAACATTTTACATATAAATTTAATAGGAGATTAATGAGAAGTAAATGCCAAAAAAAAATGAGGTGAAAAAATTCACTTTCACGTTGGCATATTGAAATTTTTCTGACTTAAAACTTATTTCAATTCTCTTCCCCTAATAATAGGTATTAATCTTTTTCCCTTTCCATAGACTTTTTACTATTAACTATATTACAATTATTCATCAAAACTCCTAACTGCACGCTACCTCCCGTTTAAGTACTTACTTTATTACAGTCTTTAAGACCATAGAGAAGGAAGAGAGAGGGATTTCAAGAAATGAAATAAATACTAATAATGAGAAAAGATGTATTAATTTTTTTTTGGAGGTTTTTAGTACCATGAAAATTTCAAAATTATGAGAAAAAAGATAAATAGTGATGCTGGCAAATGAGACATGCCACATCACATATTTTATTCCCAGCTTTATAGAGATATAAATAAATATGCCTACGCTTCGCGCCGCTAAGAAGAAAATACAAACTCCTCTTTTTTCATTTGTTTATGCATTATCAATTAAACTACATGAATAAAACAGCACCGTAAGAATACATTTAAGTCAGAGTACATAAACTGAAAAATGGTATTCAGTAGTTGTAAATTTATTACTTGCAAATTTTTAGAAAGACATAGTGACAGTCAAAAAAATATAACAACATTTGAACAATTTAAAGTAATCCGAAAAGAATAGTATCAAACTTGAAAAGGAGAACATAAGAGAAATTAATCCAGAGGATCTCAAATTAATTGTAAAAGAACATTGGGAGTGGGATTTAAGAAGAAGAATGTTGACTTAAACCATCACAATTCTATCATTAGAAATCACACAAAAACAAATTAGCAAATTAATTTGAAAAGAAAAAAATAATTAAACCAGCAAATATATTTCTAGAGCAATTTCCCTATCATAGCTTATCCCAGATTAAAAAAAAAAAAAAACAACAACTTATCCCAGATTTTCACAAGGCAGCCTTCAGATTTCAAAGGTGTAGGCAGCAGCAGCTGCAACAACAACAACATACCCAATGAATCCCACAATGCAGGATCTGGAGAGGGTAGAGTGTACGCAGACCTTACCCTTACCTTAGATAGGGAAGATTTCAAACTTGTAGGCATGGAAGTAAAATACTCAATTTTCCAGCAGCAGACACCCCCTTCTCTTTTATTTGCTTCTATTTCATCTCTAAGCTTTTCAAAAATGTCAATCATATAGTAATTCTTAGTTCTCATTACAATGCTCAAAGCATACAAAGCTTCAAGTATATTCACAATATAAAGTATGATAAAAGAGAGCCTTTAACATTACTTGCCAATACAAGTGATAACGTCCAAATCCACTCTCCAAGGAGAAAGTGTACACGGTCGTCGCAATATAATTTATCCAACTATGAGTCGGGATCGATCTCACAGAGAACAATATAAAGGTGATTAAGAAAGTTAAGGATTTATCACCAACTAAGCTAAGCTAAACACTTTTTCAATATTTAATTTTTGGTTTAACAGCTAACAAAGATAAAACTAATTAGAAAGTGGGTAAAATGATCAATGGCCACAAGTATGGATATAAAGGAAATCACTACAAGTAACGATCCAATGTATTTCACGATTTTACAACTAAGAGTGAGTTTATGCTAATTAGATAATGGTTTCTAAAATCTCATCGAAAATCTTCCAACCAAATCAATGAATTTCACTCTAAGCTTTTCCAAGCCTTATAGTGTGATATCAAGCACAACCAATTGAATCTCAAGTAACTTTCCTATTCCTAGCTCAAGTTACTAGATGAGGTTTAAAGACTCAAATTTTTGTTAATTAATCTTTCTCAACCTCAATTTTCCTCTTCCGAGCTCAAATCGAAGTAAATGGGCGGGTCTTAGGTTAGTTAATCCCTTAAGAAACATTAAAGAACAAGATTAACTAAAAACAAGATTAACTAAAGCAACACTAACTCACTTCATTAGCAATAAAAATCATTCAATACATAAATAAAACAAGAGTTTCATCCAACACTTTAATCATAGAATATTTCCATAAACAAGATTCAAGTGAAGAAAATAAATACTACACACTTAGATATTCAATACACAACAAGAAATTGAAGAAATGAGTAAGAAATTTCTCATCAAAGTCTTCAAATCTTCAATCCCCAAGTGTGGGTGTAAGAACCCTAGTCTCCAAAACTTGTGTTGAAATGGCCAAAAGATCATAAATAATTTCACCAATTCTTGCTTTTATAGTGGCCCAATTTTTCCAAGTCCAAAAATAACAAAATAAGCCCCAAGTTTTCAGATTTGAAAAATTGTCCAGTTTTTGCCATTTCTTCCATTTGGCCTCTTTTTGACTTGTTTTTTCACTTGGTTTCTTCCAAGGCTCTTTTCAATCATATGAACCTATAAAATGGAAGTAAACGATATTAAATGCACTATTTTTTCAATCAAAATATAGCAACAATCTAAGATTAAAGCAGAAATAAGTTGATAATATACCAACTTATCAACAAGTCAATTCATTCACCATTCATCTTGTCATCCCTTTAAGTTTCCTTACTTCCTCTACTTCCAATTAAAAATATGAAAGAAGGAAGCTACCAGAATATTCAACTCAAATTAGGTCAGACAATTGATATCAAATATGAACGAACTATCCATACTCTCAAATGATGTAGAAGAGTTATACAAACATAGTATTTCTTGCTGTCAATATCGATCCCAATAATTCGCAGGCACCACAGCACGTTTGCACCCTCTGCGGGCTATACAACACATCTTTTTTTTTTTTGGCAATTAAACTAACATTTATATTACCAAAGTAGCAAAACTGTACAAGAGTCTAAAAAAACTGTGATGATATGGCAACCTCACAGTGGCAAAACATATAACAATGTCATCATAACCTCCTTAGTGCTAGTGGAAAACTATAACTAACTATGGGTAGAAGTTAAGAGCAACTAATCTTCTTCTTGAGTGATCCTCTGTACAATATATCCTGCAAAATTCTCCCGACCACCACCTTAGGTTCACACAGTTTGGTTTGAAAAATCTTCTGATTCCTCTCGGTCCACGCCTGGTAGACATACAAGAGAGCATTAATAATGGAGGTTTGGTTCAACTTTTGCAGTGGTCAAAACAACTCCTAAATAGCAAATACACACTGTAAGGTTCTATAGAATAGTGTTCTTAGTCCATTCCAATTCTTGTAACCATTCATCAAAAATTAAGTTCATTGAAACAGATTAAGCAAATTATATTCATATCAGATTTTGCAAAGCCGACCTCTAACAAATCAAACTTTCACTCAAACAATAATAAAGCAGAAATAAAACACAATTGACTAAGTATAATATTAATTGAGTTCATATGAAGATGTCAATCTCGATGAAAATCCAAGCATGGGAAATGTTTAATTTCAAGCTTTTGTACATTTGAGAAAATTTTAAAATCAATGGTGTCAATCCAACTCGAAATTGTTTGTCTGGCAAAACTATTTATAATGAACTCTTCTATCTACACTTTCTTATCGATACAAAATTTCGAGCATCTAAATATGACAATTAAGGTTCAATGTTTTTTCCTTATGAATCATTTCTTTTTATATCAAATATAATAGCTGACATTATCTTTAATAACTAAGACCATACCCTCCTATGAAAAGACATGATAGATAATGGAACTGAAAGCGAAAATGAACCAATTTCAATACTACCAGACAATATCGTTTACATATTCCTATATTTTTACACCTTATTACACTACCAATATTATCGATTAAAAACTGAAAAAATGATAGGAGCAGAAAAAGAGATTCCAGTATAAAAGAAGATACCTTGAATGTGGTTCCATGAGAGATACTTCTCATTTTTCAAAGGTGAACTATTCTGGGAAAAAAAATTACTTTTTTCAAGTGACTTTAACTTTCATCACCAAACATATAGTATCTAACTCCACATAATTTCGTGATTTTTAAACAAAACAGAATACTACTTTCGAGTTTTATCCTGATAATCCAAAGCAACTCCAACATTGTAAAAGTAATACTGGGCAGGCAAAGGATTAGATGCAAAACTCACAGTTTTGTATGTTTAGAGAAACATGTTATCCTGATAATCCATATCAATTTAAAATATTATTGGACAGTGGGGAGAGCATATGCAAAAATGGAACTGAAAATGATCAAGAAAACTCACAATTTGAAGAAGCCCCATTTCAAGGCGAAACATTTATCTGCAGTTCTAATGCAGCGACGAACGAACGGGGGCAGCACAACTTGTAAAAAAAAATGAATTCATATTGTATGAGTCCAACAAAGTTTGATAGATTTCGTAAGGAAATCATGCCGAGATGGAAATTGCAGCCTAACAAAACTGGAGAATTTCACAGATTAGAAGGTGAGTAATTGAGAGATGAAGGTGTCCCTTTGGTTTTGACAAATTTTTAGACTTACCTTAATTAATCCTCCTTAATTTTGTCTTTCAAATTTCAATGCTGCGATGGAAACTAAATTTTAGATCTAGATCATGTTTTCCTTTTCGTTTCTCTCTGTAGTGTTGTTTTGAAAATAACACAAGAATGCCTATTAGATGAAAAATCAAAAGGAAAATAATACCAAATCTGTAACCATCTCCTAGTTTGCCAAATTATCATGATCTGACCAAAAGAATTCCAGAGTCATAGCATGAAAGACAGTAGCTTAAAGGACTTTTGGATCTCCTGGCAAAGAAAAAAGAAAGAGATCAGGATTACCAAAACACACGCGAGGAACAACAAAAATTAAATTACATATTCACATGCAAGAATAATTTTCATTTTTACCTATCCTGATTTGGTAACAGAGTCCTTTTACTGATAAATTGGAAAAATAATATTATGTGCTGATTAATTAAAGATCTAAGCACTTTAAAATGCATAAAATGGGTTGAATAATCATCAATTAGTAGAAGATGCATGCTTCACAGTACATCTCCTCCCTTACTCTTTCTACTATATATTGAAATCTTTAGTCGCTGCCATTAGCACAAAAAAGATAATTGACAGACATAGACAGACAGAAATAGTTTATGGAAAGTTTTACATACACTCTGAGAGCTTGTAAGGTGTGATCTTGGAAAGTTTTAGAAAGAAATAGTTTTCATGTTGGAATTACTTTTTTCAATAACAATATTTGACTTGATAGAGAAAATTATGATTTCATCTCGTAAATTTGAATGGAAATAAAATACTTTATGGTGTTGTTTGAAGAATTCTTACAACTGTTTCCAGAAAGTGTTGGGTTGCGTTGTTTTTCAACAAAAAAGAACTGAAGATTTCCTTGCACTGCATTTTTCAAAACTTTCAAAGACTCAGAAACAACAGAAATCTTCAATAAGAAAAAGTTAACTCGATATTTCAGCCCAAACTTAGTAAAGTGAATAACTGGTTATGAAGAGACTGAGAGAGATAGAGAATTGCCTTGTACAATAAGAAAGAGTGAACGGCCAAGCTTTGGAAAAGTTACCAAACCTTTTGTTAGTATGGCTGTGTTCAAAATCAGAAAACAGAAACCAACAACTGGAAACGGAAAAACCAGAAACTGTGAAAAACGCAAAAAACCAGAAACTGGAAAAATAATGCAGAAAGTAAGAAAATATCCGAGACCACAGAATTCACTGTGTGTCCTTAAGGAATTTAATCCCCTCACTGTACCCGAGGTTATGGATTAGTTCCTCCCAGGATAAAACGGATATACCTGTCGCAGGAGTAGCGGTACGTCAAATGCCTACGACTTCGACGAACTCAAATTTGGCAACGAAACACAGTAATACTCGATAGTTTTATTTCTGGAAAAAGAATGCAGAATTTGCAATGCAGGAAAAAAAATTCAGTAGTCAAAAAATGAGGCATTGCCTCAGTTTATATAGCCTCGAAAATGCCTGTTCAGAATAGGCACGTTGGTGACTGTTCGGAAAGGCCCTTGCCTTTTCAGAGAAAATAAGAATGTTAGGAATTTTAATTTATTCCGCGAAATTTAATTAATTACCAATTAATATTTTCCGGCGGAAATAAACAAAATAATTTCAGAAAATGAAGATTGAAGTTAAATAAATTTGGTCCAAAAAGATTATCAATGAATCAGACCGAAGCCGAAGCCGAGCCGAGCGACGACGACGGCGCGAGGGGAGTCCCTCTTCTCAACCCTTTAAGATCTAGAGGAAGTGCTTTCTAATATAAGTACATAACTTTCCCTTTCTACCACCAATGTGGTACAAAACTCCTTTTCAAAGGAACTTTGCTTTGAACTTCATTTTCCTTCCATTGTCTTTTTCCCTCCATTTCTCTACCAACTTAGCTAGCTTCAATCATTAACTAGCTTTAACAATCCCCCACATGAATGGGGAATGGCTATATAATGAAAAACATGCATGACAAAAAACTGTGTGATTCGTAAGCAAGGATTAATCGCATCTGGATAAGTAGATTTCTCTTTGAACTTTCCGTAGTGAACATATGTCGAATATACTCGGTCAATCGGTAGATTTGATATCTTTGAACCGTCGAGCTTTGGTGTATACCTAGACAACCACATGTCACACAATTAACCCTTTAACCGTCTTTGGTTCTCATTGTTTTGTTTGTTTCAGCCATGAACACTGCTTGGTTCATAAGTGCGTAGAGAATTGGCCTTACAGAATTCTCCTTGAAGCGGCTTACACTTCACACTTACATAGGTGATTCTTAAATGTGCCATCCCGTAGATACACTATTTGATATACCCCGTATCAAACTTAGAAACCATTAAAAAGTCGTAATGCTTTATCGTGGTACTGAACATTGTCTCATCACGAGAATGGACCAAAGGGTTATTGTGACAATGTTGAACCGTCATCAATGACTTTGTTTGATCTCTTTGAACCTAGATCTTGGGATCTCTAGTGTTCCAGGTAGAGTTACCGCCACGATGACTTGTCCTCGGTCATAGTCCCATTCCCCTCGACGATCTTTTAACCACCTCTCTATTTAGGCCTTTAGTTAGTGGATCCGACACATGATCTCTTGACTTAACATAGTCAATTGTGATAATTCCACTAGAGAGTAGTTGTCTAACGGTATTATGTCTTCGTCGTATGTGACGAGACTTTCCGTTGTACATAACGCTCCCGGCTCTTCCTATTGCCGCTTGGCTATCGCAATGTATGCATATAGGAGCCAACGGTTTGGGCCAAAATGGAATATCTTCTAAGAAATTCCGGAGCCATTCAGCTTATTCACCGGCTTTGTCTAAAACTATGAACTCAGATTCCATTGTAGAGCAGGCGATACATGTCTGTTTGGATGACTTCCATGACACTGCTCATCCACCTATGGTAAAAACGTATCCACTTGTGGATTTAGTTTCAATTGAACCGGTGATCCAATTTGCATCACTGTATCTTTCAATAACTGCAGGATACCTGTTATAATGCAAAGCAAAGTTTTGAGTATGTTTCAAATACGCCAAAACTCGTTTCATTGATAGCCAATGATTTTGGTCGGGATTACTAGTGTAGCGACTTAGTTTACTTATAGCACACGCAATATCAGGTCGCGTACAGTTCATGATATACATCAAACTTCCCAACACTCTGGCATAATCCAATTGAGAATGACTTTCACCTTTATTCTTTGCAAGAGCAATGTTCATATCAATTGGCGTCTTTGCAACTTTAAAGTCCAAATACTTGAACTTTTCAAGTACCTTTTCAATATAATGAGATTGAGACAATGCTAGACCTTGAGGAGTCTTATGGATTTTAATTCCCAGAATTAAATCGGCAACTCCTAAGTCTTTCATATCAAACTTACTAGCAAGCGTGCGCTTAGTAGCATTTATGTTAGCAATGTCGTTACTCATTATCAACATATTATCCACGTACAAACAAACAATGACGACGTGGTTCAGAGTGTTCTTAATGTAGACACATTTATCACACTCATTTATCTTGAATCAATTTGACAGCATCGTATGGTCAAATTTTGCATGCCACTGTTTGGGTGCTTGTTTTAGTCCGTAAAGAGACTTAACAAGTCGACACACCTTCTTCTCTTTCCCTGGAACTAGAAACCCTTCAGGTTGTTCCATGTAAATTTCTTCCTCTAACTCTCCATTTAAGAAGGCTGTTTTCACATCCAATTGATGGATTTCAAGACCGTACACGGTGGCTAACGCTACTAACACCCGAATAGATGTAATCCTCGTTACCGGTGAGTATGTATCAAAGTAATCAAGACCTTCTCGTTGTCTAAACCCTTTAACAACTAGTCTTGCCTTATATTTATCAATAGTACCATCAGCTCTCATTTTTCGCTTGAAAATCCATTTGGAACCTAAAGGTTTATTCCCTGGAGGAAGATCAACCAATTCCCAAGTATGGTTGTTCAATATGGATTTTATCTCACTATTGATTGCCTCTTTCCAAAATTGAGCTTCTGATGAAGACATAGCTTCGTTGAAAGTTCGAGGCTCATTTTCCAACAAAAATGTTAGAAATTCTGGTCCAAATGAAGTAGACGTCCTTTGACGTTTGCTGCATCTTGGATTTTCCTCATCAGGAACATTTTCCTTTGTTTCTTCCCAAGGTCGTTTAGATTCTTTGCTAGACGACTCACGTTCTTTTTAATACGGATATATGGTTTCAAAGAAGTCAGCATTATCTGATTCAATTACCGTATTCACCTGAATGTCGGGATTTTCTGATTTGTGAACCAGAAATTGATATGCCTTACTATTTGTGGCATATCCTATGAAAACACAATCAACGGTTTTAGGTCCTATTTTTACCCTTTTGGGTTTAGGAACTTGCACCTTGGCCAAACACCCCCACACTTTGAAGTATTCCAAATTGGGCTTCCTTTATTTCCACTTTTCTTATGGAATAGATTTTGTTTTGCTATGGGGCACTCGATTGAGTATTCGGCTAGCTGTTAGAATAGCTTCCCCTTACAAGTTCTGGGGTAAACCAGAACTTATTAACAAGGCATTCATCATTTCTTTCAGTGTTCTGTTTTTCCTTTCCGCAATTCTGTTTGATTGTGGCGAGTAAGGGGCAGTTGTTTGATGAATAATGCCATATTCCAAACATATTTGTTCAAAAGGAGATTCATATTCACCGCCCCTATCACTCCTTATCATTTTAATCTTTTTGTTAAGTTGAGTCTCAAGTTCAGTTTTGTACTGCCTGAATGCTTCAATTGCTTCATCTTTACTATTAAGTAAATAAACATAGCAATATCGCGTACTATCGTCAATAAAAGTTATGAAGTACTTCTTTCCACCGCGAGATGGGATTGACTTCATGTCACAAATATCTGTATGGATTAAGTTTAAAGGACTTGAATTCCTTTCAACTGACTTATAAGGATGTTTAACATACATAGATTCAACACAGATTTGACATTTTGATTGATTGCATTCAAACTTAGGCAATACTTCCAAACTAATCATTTTTCGCAAGGTTCTATAATTGACATGTCCTAAACGTGAATGCCATAAATCATTTGACTCAAGCAAGTAAGACGAAGCAGAAACATTATTATTATTAGCAACCACTACATTCAGTTTGAAAAGGCCCTCTGTGAGGTAACCTTTTCCTATGTACATCTCATTCTTACTTATTACAACCTTGTCAGAAACATAAACACACTTCAAACCGTTCTTCACTAGAAGTCCGGTAGATACTAGATTTTTCCTAATTTCAGGAACATGATAGACGTTGTTGAGAGTCACCACCTTGCTAGAGGTCATCTTTAGCAGTATCTTTCCATAACCTTCAATCTTGGCCGTTGCAGAATTTCCCATATATATGGTCTCGTCGGGCCCGGCGGGAGCATCTAAAGCAAAGGCTTCTCTAACAGCACAAATGTGGCGAGTGGCGCCAGAGTCAATCCACCACTCTTTCGAATTTCCCACTAGGTTGTACTCAGACAACATAGCGCACAAGTCATCAACCTCCTCGTTTGTTTCAACCATATTAGCCTGACCCTTCTTCTTTTCCTTTTTCGGAGCACGACAGTCTGCAGCTTTGTGTCCGACTTTTCCACAATTGTGGCAGTTTCCCTTGAATTTCTTCTTGTTGGGATAGTCCCTTGGTCCCGATGCCTTTTTCCTCTTTTTCAGATTAGTTAGGGTAGTTTCAACAATATGTGCTCCCCCTATGGTTGATCTCCCATTTGCCTTCTTCTCCGCTGCATTGTTATCTTCCTCGATTCTCAACCGGACGATGAGATCTTTCAGTGTCATCTCCTTTCGCTTGTGTTTCAAGTAATTTTTGAAGTCCTTCCATGAAGGAGGCAACTTCTCTATCACTGCCGCAACTTGAAACGCCCCACTAATCACCAAACCTACAACAAACACTATGTAAGTAATAGCGCACTGAATACTTTCGACAAAGGTATTAATTAGATTTATACCTTCAGCGAGGAGATCGTGGATGATAACCTGCAACTCTTGAACTTGAGTAACAACAGACTTGTCATCTACCATTTTGTAGTCCAAAAACTTGGCAGCGATAAACTTCTTTAACCCAACATATTCTGTTTTATATTTCTTTTCCAACACATCCCATAGTTCTTTTGATGTTCCCACATTACTATAGACGTTGTAAAGATCATCCTCCAGTCCACTAAGAATATAATTATTGCACAAAAAATCTGAGTGCTTCCACGCCTCAGTTACAACAAAACGTTCATTCTTAGGTGTTGATTCCGGCAAAACCAGAACGACCTCCTTAATAAACTTTTGGAGGCTTAAAGTAGTTAAATAGAAGAACATCTTTTGTTGCCATCGTTTGAAATTAATTCCGGTGAATTTTCCAAGCTTCTCTGCCGGAGCCGGTGCTGGTGCAGTACAACTGGAGGACGCAGCATTGCTTGTAGAACCAACCACGGGGGCTGGTGTGGCAGTAGAAGTAGCATTCAAATTTAGAGTCATATCTCCCATTTCTGTCACAAACGAAACAACAGAAAAAATTTAATAAACGGTGAAGTTTTTTTTTTTTAAGTCTTCGAACCGAATCAGTTTTGACAGCAACAAATATAATACACAACGGTGAAGATTTTATTTCTTCAAACCGAATCAAGGTTACACAAACAGATTTAAAAATACTCGAAACGGAATGTAGTAAATTGTATGTTGTATACTTAATGAAGTTTTTATATCTTCAAATCAAGTACCCAAATGAGTAGAAAGTTATGAAAACTTTAATCTCAACCGGAGTAGAAAATCCGAAGATTTTAGTCTCCAAACAACATACAAGTTCAAATCTTTTTTTTATTTTTTATTTTCTGGAAAGCACTGTTTTATGTTAAAGAAAACACTTTTTTTCCTTTGCTGATAACGTTCTGTAATCGTTAAACAAGAAGAAATGAACACAGAAATAATTAATAAATTCCTTAAGCTTGTTAGTATGGCTGTGTTCAAAATCAGAAAACAGAAACCAACAACTGGAAACGGAAAAACCAGAAACTGTGAAAAACGCAAAAAACAAAAAATAATGCAGAAAGTAAGAAAATATTCGAGACCACAGAATTCACTGTGTGTCCTTAAGGAATTTAATCCCCTCACTGTACCCGAGGTTATGGATTAGTTCCTCCCAGGATAAAACGGATATACCTATCGCAGGAGTAGCGGTGCGTCAAATGCCTACGACTTCGACGAATTCAAATTTGGCAACGAAACACAGTAAGTGTAACACCCCGTACCTTTAATGAAAGTTTTGACGACGATCCTAGACTTAGAACATCAGATAAAGAATGTGGAATTGAAATTTTTCCGTTAAGTTGTGATATGGTGGTTTACGCCCATGAACAGTGGTCGTATTGTAATTTACGACCATGAACAGTGCCCGTAAACTGAAACCAAGAATTTCTGAACATTCCGGAATTTGACATTTTGAGGTCATATGGTTAAATACGGACCGTATTGTACTTTACGGCCCGTATTTCAAACCGTATTTGGAATTTGGGAAAACTTCCTTGATGAAAGTTGTAGAGCATTGAAATACCTTTCCAACGGTATCTTACGGAGGTCAAACGGACATCTGTACAAAGAGTTATGACCATTTTACTGAAGAGATGCAGTGCAGTCCATATGGCAGAATACGGACCGTATTGCAGTTTACGGCCCGTAAACTTAAAATACGGCCAGCACAGTGCTGGACGTAAACTGCATTTTCCAGAACATTATATGTTCGTTTATATCAGTTCAAGTCATTATTTTTCATTCCCTCAAACCCTAGAACGACCTCCTACTCTCCTCCAACATCAAGAACACCAAGGTAAGTCCATTCCAATTATTCCAACTCAATTCTAACATATATCCTTGTAATCTAAACAAGAAATAATCATTCCTAATCTAGGGTTTTCAAGAAAACCCATCTCAAGATTCAAGAATCAAGATTTAGGAAATCTTCTTCAAAATCCAAGTCTTTAATTCAAGTTTTGGAACAACTAAGGTATGTAGAACTTCCATCCACATGAGGGAATCTCTATGTTCTTCCCCATGCCTCGTTACCTTGAAAATCATGAAGTTCAAATCTTAGGGCATTAAACCCAACATATTGGTAGCCCGTATTTACGTATTTATGTACATGAAGTTTGTATCTATATTCGTTGTTGTATTCCTAATCTTCCATTACGGTTATTAGGAACCCCAACTTAATCCATGAATCATGAATTCTTCCTCATGTGTTCTAATTATGTTTATATGAAACTTATTGATTTTATCTATCAAGTACAAGCATGTTTTCAAGTCAATTATATATATGATCACGAACTATTGTTATTACTCGTGAATCAAGAACACATTTGAAAAGAATATGACAAGTTATCTTATGAAACTACACTTCAAGTTATTTCATGAAACCATGTTTACAAGTTATTTTATGAAATCATGTTTTCAGTTCTTTTCATGTTCGGGAGTTGTATTAATACTGAGAAGGCTCAGATAGCCTGAAACTACGTATGCCAACGTAGGATAAGGATCGATCCGCCCAGTTAGGACGATTCCTTCATATTTTCCCCATTGAGGGATTTTGGATCCATTCATGTCATGTTCATGTCTCGTGCCCCGGCAAGGTACGAGATGGCTTAGCTGATCGGGCAGAGATCAGACTCCACGTTTCTCCCCGTGGTGGTTCATGTCGGTATTACAGATCATTACAGATTATTACAGATCATTACAGATTATTACAGATCATTACAGATTATTACAGATTATCTCATGCTTACAGTACTCATGTTTATGTTCAGTTCCAATACTCAGTTTCAGTTTCAATTTCATGTTTATGTACTCATGCTCATGCTCATGTTCATGTCCAAGTTTTCAGTTTCAGTTCCTATCATGTATTCTATGTCCCATGTTGTTTCTTCCGGTTGCTTTACATACCAGAACATTCAATATGCTGACGTCCCCTTTTATTGCCCGGGGGCCTGTATTTCACGATGCAGGTACGGATTTACAGGACGACGCTTCTGATCATTAGGATTTGCTCGTACCAGTTTATTGGTGAGCCCCATCTCATTCGGGGTTTAAACATTGTATCTCTCTATTTAGTTTTGCATGTAAAGGTATGCTGGGGGCCTTGTCCCAGTAATTATGTTTTCCAGTCAGACTCATGATAGAGGTTTCATAGACTAGACAAGTCAGTTATGTCATGCCAAACATTTGGAGTCGTATAGCTATTTTGGCTCACTCATGTTTAACAAGTATTTTTATTAAGTATTATGACTTACCACGTTTCATAAAGGATCATCATGCATTCACGTTATAATCCGCTTATGTTATGTATCACGATGATTCAGCAAGCCATGTGGTTCGCTCGGTCACATGCAGTCAGGCACCGAGTGTCGTGTTACGTCCAGGCCATGGTTCGGGGCGTGACAAAGCTTGGTATCAGAGCCTAGGTTCAAGTGTCTTTAGGGAGTCTATGAAACCGTGTCCAGTGGGGTCTCTTTTATATGTGTGAGGGCCCCACGCATATAAACAGTTGACCACCAAGACATTCAGGATTTGTCTCATTTCTTTCATATTCTAGATCGTGCAGTTAGAGCAGTATTTTTAGGATGGCTTCCTAATTCGTGCGTGTACGTGTTTTCAGAAAATGCCTTACAAGAGAATTTACAAGAAGAAAAACACAGCCACCTGCCAAAGGGCTGCCGCTGAAGTAGCTCACGAAGATACTGTTCCGACTCAGGCAACAGCTCCAGCCGCCCCTACCGTTACACCTCCTAGTGCTTCAGGCAGGGATGTTAGGAATGCTATCAACATGCTCACCCAGCTGGTAGCAGCTCAGGCCCAACGTCAGGAATCTGGGTCAAGTTTAGGAGGTAATGGAGAGTCTTCTAAGACGAAGGATTTTCTCAGAATGAATCCCCCAATCTTTACGGGGACAAAGAAAGATGAGGATCCTCAGGACTACATTGATGCTCTCCAAAAGATCTTCAGGATTATGACAGTTACCGAAACCGAAGCAGCTACTTTTGGAGCTCATCAGTTACAGAGCATTGCTAACACGTGGTACGAATCTTGGGAATTGTCCCGAGGTGAGAATGCACCTGATGCTACATGGGATGAATTTGCTAGTGCATTCCTAGACCACTTTATGCCAGTAGAGGTCAGAGAGGCTAAGGCTGAACAATCCCTGAAGCTCAAACAAAATGGCAGACCAGTTCAAGAATACTATTTGGAGTTCGTTAGCCTGGCTAAGCATGCCCCACACATGTTACCCGATATGAGGGCAAGAGTGAGAAGATTCGTTGGAGGTCTTGATTCCCATTTGTATGATGGAGCCAATATTGTTGCACAGAATGGGGCAATGACTATTTCCAAGATGGTTGCTTTTGTACAAGGCAATGAGACAAGACTAAAGGAGGAAGAAACCTTACAAAAAGAGAAAGACAAGGAGTTCAACAAGAGGGTCAAATCTACCGGACAGTTCAGCGGGAACCGAAACAGGAACTTCTTTAAGAACAGGTCAGCAGTACCTGCTCCGTCCACAGCAAGTGCCCCACTTCCTAAGTTCCGCAATGATAAGAAGCCGAATTTCAGGCCATCAAGTTCGTACTCTCAAGCTAGTGGGGGTCAGTCGACTTATACTTATCCGATATGCGGTAAGTGTAATAAGAGACATTTAGGTGAGTGTCGCATGGGCATGAAAATATGTTATGGTTGTGGCCAGAGAGGCCATATTCAGAAAGATTGTCCGTCCGCTAGGCAAGGTACCGGAGGTAATGTGGCGCAGCCCACAAATCCAGCAGTCTCTCGTAATAATCAGGCCCAACGGGGGGACAATGCAGCTAGGTCTGGAAACACAAGCGGGGGGCGAAACCGCATGTATGCATTGACAGGCCGTCAGGATACAGAAGCTCGAGCAGATGTTGTTACAGGTACTCTAATAGTTTTCACTTTCGATGTATATGCCCTTATTGACCCAGGATCCACTCTATCTTATGTAACCCCTTTTGTTGCTAAGAAATTTGGTATTGAACCTGAAAAATTGTGTGAACCCTTTGAGGTGTCCACCCCCGTTGGGGAATCACTCACAGTTAGACATATGTACAGGGGTTGCCCAGTTTTAGTCTATCACCGCAGAACCATAGCTGATTTAGCGGAATTAGAAATGGTAGACTTCGATGTGATCATGGGTATGGATTGGTTAGCTTCATGTTATGCCACAGTATGTTGTAGAACCAAAGTGATAAGATTCGAGTTTCCTAATGAGCCAGTCATAGAATGGAAGGGTAATTCAGTAGTACCCAGGGGTAGATTCATTTCTTACCTAAAAGCCAGAAAAATGATTTCCAAGGGTTATATCTATCACCTAGTTCGAGTCAAGGATTCTGATGCCCAGACTCAAACTCTCCAGTCCGTACCAGTTGTAAATTAATTTCCAGAGGTCTTTCCCGAAGATCTTCCAGGAGTCCCTCCTGACAGGGAGATTGAGTTTGGAATTGATTTACTTCCCGATACTCAGCCGATATCTATTCCGCCATACAGAATGGCTCTAGCAGAGTTAAAAGAGTTAAAAGCCCAGTTGAAGGATCTTCTTGACAAGGGGTTTATTAGGCCCAGTGTTTCTCCTTGGGGTGTGCCAGTCTTATTTGTCAGAAAGAAGGATGGTTCTTTACGCATGTGTATAGACTACCGTCAGCTGAACAAGGTCACCATTAAAAACAGGTACCCTCTTCCTAGAATAGATGACTTATTTGACCAACTGCAGGGCGCCCAATGTTATTCCAAGATTGACCTCAGAACAGGCTATCATCAGTTGAAGGTTAAGGAAGTTGATATTCCGAAGACAGCTTTCAGAACCCGTTATGGCCATTTTGAATTTCTTGTTATGTCATTTGGGTTGACAAATGCGCCAGCTGCTTTCATGGATCTTATGAATAGGGTTTTCAAGCCTTATCTCGACTTATTCGTCATTGTCTTCATTGACGATATTTTGGTGTACTCCCGTAATGAGGCTGATCATGCAGAACATCTCAGAATAGTATTGCAGACTCTTAAAGATCGCGAACTTTTTGCGAAATTCTCAAAGTGTGAGTTTTGGTTTAAATCAGTGGCATTCTTAGGCCATGTGATCTCGGGTGAAGGTGTTAAAGTTGATTCTCAAAAGATTGACGTTGTAAGGAGTTGGCCCAGACCCACCTCAGTTTCTGATATAAGAAGTTTCTTGGGTCTGGCAGGCTATTATCGACGCTTCGTAGAGGGATTTTCTTCTATCTCTGCTCCGTTGACTAAGTTGACACGGAAGAAAGTTAAGTTCCAATGGTCAGATGCTTGTGAGCGAAGCTTTGAGGAGTTGAAGAAGAGATTGACTTCTGCTCCAGTTTTGACTTTGCCAGAGGGAACTGAAGGATTCGTGGTTTATTGTGATGCTTCGGGAGTTGGTCTCGGATGTGTCTTAATGCAGCATGGTAAGGTTGTAGCTTATGCATCCCGTCAGCTCAAGGTTCACGAAAGGAATTACCCGACTCATGACTTAGAGTTGGCAGCTGTAGTTTTTGCACTTAAGATATGGCGACATTATTTGTATGGAGTGCACGTTGATATCTTCACGGATCATAAAAGCCTGTAGTATATCTTCAAGCAAAGAGAGCTAAACCTTAGACAGAGGAGATGGCTCAAATTGCTTAAGGATTATGATGTGGATATTCTTTATCATCTGAGAAAAGCGAATGTTGTAGCTGATGCTCTTAGTCGGCATTCCATGGGGAGTTTAGCCCACTTGGATGTGGATAAGAGAGTCATGACAAAGGAAGTTCACCGTTTGGCCAATCTTGGAGTTCGACTTTTGGAATTCGAGGATGGTGGTGTGGTTGTTCAGAATAGTGCTCTTTCCTCTTTAGTCGTTGAAGTCAAGGAGAAACAATTTAGTGATCCCTATTTATTGCAGCTGAAGGAAGGGATTCACAAACATAAGACAACGGCTTTTGAACAAGGGGGAGATGATGGTACCTTGAGGTACCAAGGCAGATTATGTGTCCCAGATGTAGATGGACTCAGAGAGCGAATCATGTCAGAAGCTCACAATTCCAGGTATTCCATTCACCCAGGTTCCACTAAGATGTATCATGATCTAAAGGAGATTTACTGGTGGAACGATATGAAGAAGAATGTGGCAGATTTTGTAGCTAAGTGCCTGAACTGTCAACAGGTGAAAGCCGAACACCAGAGGCCTGGTGGCTTGGCTCAGAATATTGATATTCCTATCTGGAAATGGGAAATGATCAATATGGATTTTGTATCAGGTTTACCTCGTTCAGCTAGGAGACATGACTGTATTTGGGTGATCGTTGACCGGCTTACTAAATCAGCACACTTTTTGCCAGTCAAGACCACATATTCAGCAGAAGATTATGCCAAGCTGTATGTTAATGAGATTGTCAGATTGCATGGGACACCAGTGTCCATTATTTCAGATCGGGGTGCTCAGTTTACAGCGAATTTCTGGAAATCCTTCCAGAAAGGATTGGGTACCAAGGTGAACCTCAGCACAACTTTTCATCCACAAACAGATGGCCAGGCAGAGCGTACTATTCAGACTCTGGAGGATATGTTGAGAGCATGTGTCTTGGATTTCAAAGGTAATTGGGATGATCACTTACCACTCATTGAGTTTTCTTATAATAACAGTTATCATGCTAGTATTGGGATGGCACCATTTGAAGCTCTGTATGGACGAAGGTGCAGATCACCTATTGGTTGGTTCGAAGTAGGTGAAGCAGAGTTGTTAGGACCAGATTTGGTTTATCATGCTATGGAGAAAGTCAAGTTAATACAAGAGCGTTTGAAAACAGCTCAGAGTCGCCAGAAGTCTTATACAGATGTGAGACGAAGGGATTTAGAATTTTCAGTTGATGATTGGGTGTTCCTTAAAGTCTCACCCATGAAAGGTGTTATGAGATTTGGCAAGAAAGGGAAGCTAAGTCCCAGATATATTGGACCTTACAGAATTCTACGAAAGGTCGGTCTAGTGGCTTATGAACTTGAGTTGCCACAAGACTTAGCTGCTGTACATCCCGTATTTCATGTGTCCATGTTGAGGAAGTGTGTAGGAGACCCATCGTTAGTTGTTTCTACTGATACTATAACAGTTAAGGATGGGTTAACTTATGAGGAGATCCCCGTAGCCATTCTTGATCGTCAAGTTCGCAAGTTGAGAACTAAGGAAGTAGCCTCAGTAAAAGTCCTGTGGAGGAGTCAGAAAGTTGAGGAAGCTACATGGGAAGCCGAGGAGGATATGAAATCCAAGTACCCGCACTTGTTTCAGCCCGCAGAAGAGATTTATGATGAAGCACCCAGATTTTGAGGTATGTAAGCTTTCTTTTCATGCTTTTGGTCTTGTGTAGCCAATTTATAGTGCTATTGTGATGTAGCCCTGTGAGGCAATGATATTATGGGCTGTTGTGACAGGTTGGTAGTGCCATATTACAGGGGAAACTCTGGCAAATTTTTTTTGTAGAATCCCGAATGTTTAACATTCGAGGACGAATGCTCCAAAAAAAAAAAAGGGAAGAATGTTACACCTTGGAAATTTCCCCGTTAGCGTACCGCGAATAGACCCACGAAGGGTATGACATATACGACATGTTGACGAGTAAGAAGTAATGACTCTAAATGAGATTTCAAAGACATTTGAGGTAGGAGACGAAAGTTGTTAAGGAAAGCAAGGTATATGTTGTGTGTCGGGCAAGAATTACGAGTATCGAATTAATGATGGCTTAATGACATTTTGGAGAAGAGTTATAATGTCCCTTATGTATTCATGCCTCACGTTTCACGTGCAAGTTCATGTATTCTCTATTCATGTCTCAAGTTTTAGCACTCATGTTTTCATGAAACTATGTCATGTCAGCTTTCCATGTTCCATGTCATGTTTCTTCACGTTCATGTATTCAAGCCATGTCCAGCCATATCCTTAACCATGACCCATCATTCGAGGACGAATGATCCCAAGGGGGAGATATTGTAACACCCCGTACCTTTAATGAAAGTTTTGACGACGATCCTAGACTTAGAACATCAGATAAAGAATGTGGAATTGAAATTTTTCCGTTAAGTTGTGATATGGTGGTTTACGCCCATGAACAGTGGTCGTATTGTAATTTACGACCATGAACAGTGCCCGTAAACTGAAACCAAGAATTTCTGAACATTCTGGAATTTGACATTTTGAGGCATATGGTTAAATACGGACCGTATTGTACTTTACGGCCCGTATTTCAAAACGTATTTGGAATTTGGGAAAACTTCCTTGATGAACGTTGTATATAATTGAAATACCTTTCCAACGGTATCTTACGGGGGTCAAACGAACATCTGTGCAAAGAGTTATGACCATTTTACTGAAGAGATGCAGTGCAGTCCATATGGCAGAATACGGACCGTATTGCAGTTTACGGCCCGTAAACTTAAAATACGGCCAGCACAGTGCTGGACGTAAACTGCATTTTCCAGAACATTATATGTTCGTTTATATCAGTTCAAGTCATTATTTTTCATTCCCTCAAACCCTAGAACGACCTCCTACTCTCCTCCAACATCAAGAACACCAAGGTAAGTCCATTCCAATTATTCCAACTCAATTCTAACATATATCCTTGTAATATAAACAAGAAATAATCATTCCTAATCTAGGGTTTTCAAGAAAACCCATCTCAAGATTCAAGAATCAAGATTTAGGAAATCTTCTTCAAAATCCAAGTCTTTAATTCAAGTTTTGGAACAACTAAGGTATGTAGAACTTCCATCCACATGAGGGAATCTCTATGTTCTTCCCCATGCCTCGTTACCTTGATAATCATGAAGTTCAAATCTTAGGGCATAAAACCCAACATATTGGTAGCCCGTATTTACGTATTTATGTACATGAAGTTTGTATCTATATTCGTTGTTGTATTCCTAATCTTCCATTACGGTTATTAGGAACCCCAACTTAATCCATGAATCATGAATTCTTCCTCATGTGTTCTAATTATGTTTATATGAAACTTATTGATTTTATCTATCAAGTACAAGCATGTTTTCAAGTCAATTATATATATGATCACGAACTATTGTTATTACTCGTGAATCAAGAACACATTTGAAAAGAATATGACAAGTTATCTTATGAAACTACACTTCAAGTTATTTCATGAAACCATGTTTACAAGTTATTTTATGAAATCATGTTTTCAGTTCTTTTCATGTTCGGGAGTTGTATTAATACCGAGAAGGCTCAGATAGCCTGAAACTACGTATGCCAACGTAGGATAAGGATCGATCCGCCCAGTTAGGATGATTCCTTCATATTTTCCCCATTGAGGGATTTTGGATCCATTCATGTCAGGTTCATGTCTCGTGCCCCGGCAAGGTACGAGATGGCTTAGCTGATCGGGCAGAGATCAGACTCCACGTTTCTCCCCGTGGTGGTTCATGTCGGTATTACAGATCATTACAGATTATTACAGATCATTACAAATTATTACAGATCATTACAGATTATTACAGATTATCTCATGCTTACAGTACTCATGTTTATGTTCAGTTCCAGTACTCAGTTTCAGTTTCAATTTCATGTTTATGTACTCATGCTCATGCTCATGTTCATGTCCAAGTTTTCAGTTTCAGTTCCTATCATGTATTCTATGTCCCATGTTGTTTCTTCCGGTTGCTTTACATACCAGTACATTCAATGTGCTGACGTCCCCTTTTATTGCCCGGGGGCCTGTATTTCACGATGCAGGTACGGATTTACAGGACGACGCTTCTGATCATTAGGATTTGCTCGTACCAGTTTATTGGTGAGCCCCATCTCATTCGGGGTTTAAACATTGTATCTCTCTATTTAGTTTTGCATGTAAAGGTATGCTGGGGGCCTTGTCCCAGTAATTATGTTTTCCAGTCAGACTCATGATAGAGGTTTCATAGACTAGACAAGTCAGTTATGTCATGCCAAACATTTGGAGTCGTATAGCTATTTTGGCTCACTCATGTTTAACAAGTATTTTTATTAAGTATTATGACTTACCACGTTTCATAAAGGCTCATCATGCATTCACGTTATAATCCGCTTATGTTATGTATCACGATGATTCAGCAAGCCATGTGGTTCGCTCGGTCACATGCAGTCAGGCACCGAGTGCCGTGTTACGTCCAGGCCATGGTTCGGGGCGTGATAAAGCTTTTTTGTAACGACCCGACCCCCTTGGCGAGTCCGCAATCGTATGGGTACTTGGACCCCATGAACATACATGACATATGGCACTTGTGGCCCATGAACATACATGACATGACATACTTAGGTATTGTATGAGCAAGAGACACAGACAATTCGCACACTCTGCAGAGCTTCGAACCCGTGACCTCTCCCCTTTTGTCGGGTCGTTACAAAAAAGGCGACTTTTTGTCGAGGATCCACAGTGATCTGCACTGTAGGTTGCCCCCTCTGCTGACATGCATACATGACATGTAACACTCAGCCATTGTATGTGAAAGGGTGCTTAGCCAGTTCGCACACTCAGCAGAGCTTCGAACCCGCGACCTTGCAGTCACTTTTGTCCTCCCTAAGGAGACGCCTCTTACCAGTTGAGCTGCAGCTCAATTGGTGAGAGTCGTCTCCTTCGGGAGAACAAAAGGCTTGAGGTCACGGGTTCGAAGCGCTGCAGCGCATAGCGAACTGGTGTGATTTCCTGCCATACAATACCCCAGTATGTCATGCAAGCATGTGTGTCCAGTTGTAAGGGGCTGGCACAGGGGGTCATCACATCGCAAGGGGTGTGGGGTCCTCACAGTAAGACTCGATAGTTTTATTTCTGGAAAAAGAATGCAGAATTTGCAATGCAGGAAAAAAATTTCAGTAGTCGAAAAATGAGGCATTGCCTCAGTTTATATAGCCTCGAAAATGCCTGTTCAGAATAGGCACATTGGTGACTGTTCGGAAAGGCCCTTGCCTTTTCAGAAAAATAAGAACGTTAGGAATTTTAATTTATTCCGCGAAATTTAATTAATTACCAATTAATATTTTCCGGCGGAAATAAACAAAATAATTTCAGAAAATGAAGATTGAAGTTAAATAAATTTGGTCAAAAAAAATTATCAATCAATCAATCAAACCGAAGCCGAGCCGAGCGACGACGACGGCGCGAAGGGAGTCCCTCTTTTCAACCCTTTAAGAGCTAGAGGAAGTGCTTTCTAATAAGCACATAACTTTCCCTTTCTACCACCAACGTGGTACAAAGTTCCTTTTCAAAGGAACTTTGCTTTGAACTTCATTTTCCTTCCATTGTCATTTTCCCTCCATTTCTCATTTACACCAACTTAGCTAGCTTCAATCATTAACTAGCTTTAACACCTTTTCCCCCTAAATCTGCATCTCCAAATAGAAATATGCAATTAAGCTTTATCTGGCTCTGCCCCTGAGATAATCAGGGTAATTTACCTGGACACTTTGTAGGTGGAAGTTGTTGTGTGGGATCTGTTTTTTTTTTTGGTTTCCATCGGAGGAGTCCTGCAAGGTTAAAGATGGTAACTGAGCGGAAACTACCTCAGGAAGTCGTATAAGAGACTGGGAAGATGTTTGATTACAGAACAAAATTAAGCAAGAAGTGCGTGATGCGGGAATTAAGATTTGCACACAAAAATGGTACCGTATTTAAGCCAAGTTCACATGGAATTTGTGAAACCAAAAATAATTCCTAAATGAATAAGTGTTGGTACTATTTTTTGGTTTAACCTTTTAATCAGGAAAATACTATTAACAGTGTACATAACTGTAATTAGGGATAAGAATGAAACCAACACTGAATCTTGTATAGGGGCATGAAAATTAGAAGCTACTAATTTAACAATAAGACCAACACCAAAAAGCCATAGTGCGAGTTAAATCTACCAGGAGCAATCGGATGGTACTGAATATAAACAAAACCAAAAAAGTACTGTACCCAAACCAAATTCAAATGGAATTTGTGTAAACAAAACTAAACTCTAAGTACTAAACGTAAACAAAACCAAAAAAGTACCGTATATAAACCAAATTCAAATGGAATTTGTGAACAAACCTGCTGCATCCACTTGAATGGTATTTCCCTTTTCCGTCTTGGTTTAATAGTCTAAGGAATCTGACTGATTGTGCTTGCTGATCTGTTAATTTTCTTGTTTTTCCAGTTTCCACTGTCACATCAAATCACACTTTGAATAGAAATAATTTCTTGTATCAAAATATTACTATAGTCTTCCCTAAATTTTCTCCTTTTCTATTTTTTTCCCGCAATCAAACAGTTAAAAATGCTATCTTCTAAAGGAGCAGTTGTCTCAGATTGTAGAGTCATGAGGACCTTATTCTTCCCCTCCAAAGTATGTAATATTAACACTTTTACAAATGAGTTTGTAGTTTCATATTTGTCTTTATTATGTTAATCCGAAGATTATGACTTTATACTTTTTATAAACTCTCTTCATGTCCAGTTTTGCCTTTACACTTGACTCTAGAACGCTGTTCTTATGTTGTTTCCTCTTAAAGAGGTCAGATTATTAAGTGTGAACTATTAGGATAAGTGAGAAGGTGCCATTTTCCTAGTACATGTTAAGCTGTTGAATGTTGGCAACCCATGTAATTTGACTTTTTGGCTTAAAGGGTTATACCATTGCTAATTTCGTCCTCTATTCTATTATATACGTGGTTCTGAAGCACTTTTTCTACTTCTAAGTAGATAGTTCATTTAACAATTACAACAACAACAACAATATACCCGGTATAATCCCACAAGTGGGGTCTAGAAAGGGTAGAGTGCACGCAAACCTTACCGCTACCCAGGGGCGGACCCATGTGTAAAGTTTGGGTGCTCCGGCACCCATTAAACTTAATCACGGAGTGTATAATTGTATAGAAAATATAAAGGAAACAAATATAAATAGTTAATAGAGCACCCCCGAACTCAAAATTCCTGGGTCCAGCACCCCCGAACTCAAAATCCTGGGTCCGCCTCTGCCGCTACCTCGAGGATGTAGAGACACATTTAACTATTACTTTATAAAACTTTACAAGGTATTTAACACACAAGTGCTAGATTATTTTGTGGAAAACATATTTGGTCCCTACTTCAAATGCTTCCCTTGCTTTGAAAAACCAAATGTGCTACATAAGGGAATCGATGCCTTTGATTTTCTGGTTCATTGGCCCAGAGTAGTGCATAAGACTTTATGAACCGCAGTCAGCTTTATAAGGGAATCAATACCTTTGATCTTCTGGTTTACTGGTTACTCTATTAAGATATTCTAAATTTGACTTAAACTCACACCTTTTTAATCAAATCATATTATTGTTATCCAGTTGGCGCATTTGCCGACGATGAGATAAGGATAGCAATTGTTAGTTGATAAGAATGAAATCAATACTGAGTCTTGTATCAGGGGCATAGACCAACACCGAAAAGCCATAGTGCAAGTTAAATGTACCGGGAGCAATCGGATGGTACTAAATATAAACAAAACCAAAAAAGTACTGTATCTAAACCAAATTCAAAAAATTTGTGTACACTATATAAACTCTAAGTACTGACTATAAACAAAACAAAAAAAGTACTGTCTCTAAACCAAATTCAAATGGAATTCGTGTAAACAAAAATAAACTCTAAATCTCTACGCGGAAGATGACAATGGTCATGTGGTATACGCGTGCGGGATGGTACTGTCTATAAGAATAAAAACACAGTTTTATTGGCAATCGGATGGTACTGAATATAAACAAAACAAAAATAATACTGTATCTAAACCAAATTCAAATGGAATGTGTGCAAACAAAAATCACGCTAAATCTCTAAGCGGAAGATGACAATGGTCATGTAGTGTTCTCATACGGGATGGCACTGTATATAAAGCCAGTACACATTTAATATTTGACAAAAAAAAAATCAACTAAACGTCGCGAATTCTGCGAGTAAGGAAATAGTATTTAAAGTGGAGCGAACCTGTGGTGAAGAACTTTATCAAATGAAACAGGGCTTGTAAAGCCTCACAGTGTACCTAAAATTGTAAGATAGTCTAAAGTGTAAGCGTATCGATAATCTAAAGTGTAAGCGCATCGAGGCCACAAATATGATTACAAGCCGAGTTTTATCGGCAATTGGAGGGTACAGTAGATAAACCAAATGCACAAGTACTTTATGAAAACAAACCAGGTGAACATGGAAAGTGTGAATTCAAGAAGAAACGCATAAAAGCCTATAAAGCCAGGGCAAAGGGAACAAATTCAAAGGTTTTTTCGGCAATCGAAAAGGAACGGGAGACAGGCTAAATACTCTAGCCAAACTTCATATAAACAAATGTACAATTTTTTTAAATACTCAAATGAAATTACAAAAAAAAAAAAAAAAAAAAAAAAAAACTTATATGATTTGACACTTGCAAAGTAGATTGGCACGTTGCAATAGGTAAACATATAAGTCTAATTGGACTTTTTGAAGTACCTATGAAAAAATAGAGAAATGCAATTGATTTCAAACTCTATTTATATAAGCAAACCTTTGATCAGAATTTAATTGGTTATTAATGGGTTTCTTCAGTAAATGAGATTATTCATTAACAATTTTATTTTGTGACTGATGGATTTCTTAACCTGATGAGAAAATTCATGAAGGAAATTTGCTCTACCTGGTTGCACTTTTTAATGCACCATAATTAAATATTATCCATTACCGTATTAAAAACTAAAATTGAAGCTGCTAGTCATGGTTGTCTTTCCGTCAATTTTTAACCTTTTTTTTTTTAATTAATCCTAATAATGATCGGTAATATAAGAGGTTCATTTGCGTTATGTTTATTTAATTCTTAAAAGTACACAATTTATTGTGAAGTGTATTTACTATTGTGTACATAATTCTTAAAAGTGCACTATTTATTGTGAAGTGTATTTACTATTGCGTACATAATTCTTAAAGTACACTATTTATTATGAAGTGTATTTACTATTTTGTACATTCTTGGTATTGGAATAGTGTTTTCTTAAAGGGCAAAACTGTCATTTGAAATTTTATGGGCATTTTAGTAATTCAACTTTGCGCTTGGAGTCTTCTCACTTTTCATATATATATATATATATATATATATATGTGTGTTAACTATTCTTAACAAGTCTTAATATGGTGACTTTAATTTGTTGAAATATGTTAAGTATAATACTCCATTGTTTAGTGTATACGAGTTAAATATTTTCATAAATTATGTATACGAATAGTGTAACAATGTAAAATATATTTGCATAATCAGTGTGATAACCTGTTAATTATAACAAGTTACTCATAGTTTTATTCCACGTTACCAAACAATACTCCCTCCGGATCAAAAAAAGTGCTCATCATATTGAGACTTAAAGTGGACACTGTTTTTGATCAGTAGGGAATAGTTATTACAGGTAGAATAGTTACTTATAATTATTTTTCACGTGAACTGATTGTGCAAATATGTTTTGCACCATTTAAACACTTCATATAAATTGCACAATTATATACTCTTTCCCTTTTATTTGGCCTAACTTCGATTCTATGTCTTCCTTGTAACTTCTCAACATCTTCCTCTTCCTTCATTTCAGCCTTTGGAATCTTTCTACTTTTGCTACAGTTAGCAGTATAAAACACTGATAATGGCACCAACATAAATGGAATATTAATATATACTCCGTATAACTTTCCTTAAGCTTTGGTTAAGCAGAATATATCTATGCGTCTCTGTTTTTTTATTCTATATTTATCCTATGATTGTACGAAATAAATTCTTTTTTTAAGAAAGCTATCTGCGATTTCACTGGAGCTTTAATTTGCTACGTTGCTTAAAGCACAGCCTTAAAAAAATTTCTTAGCAAGTATTATAATATAAAGTAATTAAAAGCTCATAATCCAAGAAAAAGAGAGACAGGTAATTAAAGTCTTGAATTTTCCTTCTATTTGTTCTTGAATTATGATGTTGATGATGATATTGTTTAGTATTATTTTAATTTGATGACTACTATATTACATAGTATTATATACAGTAGTAAAAAACTCATAATTCCAGAAGAAGACAAAGGTAAAGTTCTAATTTTTCCTTTTATTTGTTCTTGCATGATGATGATTGATGATAATATTTTTTTATTTTATTTTAATTACTAGGGAAGATGGCAAATACTACAAAGAAGAAAACAGAGAAAACAGTTCCAGGCTTAGTGGATTCGGTGTTTTCCTGGTCTTTCAAGGATGTGTTGAATAAAGATCTTTACAAAGACAAGGTTTGAATTAATCTTAATTTCTTTGTGTTCATTTGCTGACACGCCGGATTCACAATTTAGACATTGGTTGTTCTAAGTTGAGAGATTGAGTTTTGAAATGCATATCTAATTCTATCTTATATTAATAATATAAGGATGAACTACGAATCAGTAGTTGGATTTGCCATTGCATATGCATGCCCAGAAGTAGTTTTCTAGTAAGCCAAGCAAGTAGTGTTGGCAAAATCTGCTCACTTATTATTGTTGTTATTGATCACGTGTGGATTTTATTCATTTTTGAATCTGAAATTGACGTTCACATCCACAATACGGAAGGGGTTTCGATGCTTGGACAGGATGATCCTTTCCAACTTCCAATTGTTTGTTTTGCAGTTGTAGAAAGCCTTTATGTTTATTGCACAATCATACATTGTGTAGAATCATTACAAGAAATAAGTTTTCTTCTTGTGACAACTAATCACCGTAAAAAGTAGTACTAATAGTTTACATAGACACTCTGATTAGGTCGCTATAGGAAGTGAGGGAAAATTTCATGAATGGTTATTTAACTATCACTTTTTTATTAAAGTCACTTCACTATGTTTTCTATACAAAAGTCACACAATTATCATTTTTTTTCACCAAAGTCACTTAACTATATTTTCTAACACAAAAGTCACATAACTATTACTTTTTTCCATCAAAGTCACATAACTATCACTTTTTTACACCAAAGTCACTTAAGTTAATTATATCTTCTAACACAAAAGTCACAAAGCTTACTAACACAAAAAATCGCACCTACAGAAAAATTCAACTTCTGATGGTAATATTTTTTAAATATTTTATTTTTATTTTTAATTTTAATCCAATAGAGACAAACTCAATTAAAAAGAATCGATCCAATCCAAAACTCATGCATTTATTAAAATATTAAAAAATAAAAACCAATCCTTCACCAAATATACAATCCTTCTCTCTAGGGGCTCTCAAGTGTTTGAATTTTATCGGCCCTTTTTTCCAATATTGTATATTGAAATGTGTTACATTTTGTTGGATAGTAGAAAATTGAATTATACAGAGTAATAGTTATTATTATTTTCATCGGAAACAAGACCTTGTGCTAATTTTTTTTTTTCAAATTTATTCACCCTTTGGTATTTTAATATCCGGCTATGAGTTTTGGATCTGATCAATTCTATTTAATTGAGTTTGTATCTATTAGATTTAAAATAAAAAAATTTACTCATCAGAAGTTGATTTTTAGTAGGCGTGACTTTTGTGTTAGAAAACATAACTAAGTGACTTTGGTGAAAATAAAGTGATGGGATATGTGACTTTGTGTTAGAAAACATTGTTAAGTGACTTTATTGAAAAAAAGCGATAGTTATGTGATTTTTGTGTTAGAAAATATAGTTAAGTGACTTTAGTGAAAAAAAAATTATAGTTATGTGACCATTCACTAAATTTACCCTAGGAAGTGATTGTATCAATGGTGATCCTTGTAGACTTGTAGTTGACACATAAAGTAACATTTTAGTGGCGACTATACTTTAGGTTGCCATGAATGTGGTGTCTTAAATTTCTCTTATTTCTGTTAAGGAACCGAATTTGGCTGAAAAAGTATTTGTGGAGATCTATCAGCAGTTGCCACTAAAGTCATCGCAAATAGTTACTTAGGGGTAGGGTTGTTCAAAATCGAACCGACACCGATAACCCAACCGTAAAATTGGCTTATTGGCTTATTGGTAGTGGGCTATCGAATTAGCGGTTGGGGAATGAATTAAAATTTTGTAGTTAACGGCTTATCGGTGCGGGGGCGGACTACACAATTTTCTTATTAGGCAAACCGTTAACCCGTTAAGAATTTATCATATTTATATTTTTACCCCTAAACATATAAAATATGTATTGTAAACCTAAAACACTAAAATTTAAAGCTAAAGCACTAAAGTGAAAATTCTGAACCATCAGTAATTATCTTCGGTAAACTCTTACATTAACCATAAATTACTATTATTATTATTATTATTATTATTTTGTGTTGGAAGTTACTATTGCAATAATTGTGGTTCCAGAGAAAGGTGGTGAAGTGATCACCATCGGAAGGGTTGAGATTAAACTTGTGAATTCTTAACTGTTAAGTCCTGCCCTGTGGTTATGGGGCTTAATTGACTTCCTAGTTGTTAAATTATAAATAAAACGTTTGTCTTTCAAGGTAAAAAAAAAAAATAGTAGTTACGTAATTTAACCGATACACCGCCCGATAACCATCTAATAATTGCTAACACGATACCGAACCAACCGATATCTTATCGGTTGGCTAGAGAATTAGTACTTTTAAAAGCCGATAACCGATAAGTCAAACCGTTAAGCGTAGTTATCCGCCCAATCCGCCCGATAAGCAACCCTACTTAGGGGTTGCCATGATTAAGTTTGGAGGGACTATGACCGAAGAATATGAACTTTTTACTTATAATCGTTATGAATTCAATTATAATTAGATCTCTTTGGATCACTTACCAATGTCAGTAAGTGATGATTACACAATTCGAACAATTTCGCATTTACCTCAAATAAAAAATGAATGAGCCTTTAATTTGATTCGAAAAAAATTCCAAATTACCAAGGCTTAGTTCGGATTTAAAAGAATGAGATTTTTGCTTGGTCAATTCAAACTAGTGATTGGTTAACGAGACTCCTAGCTTAATTTAGATTAAAAAACAAAACAGATTTCTATAACGATCAGCAACTCCAAAGTTTCCACAAAGAGTCTCATATCTTGTAATTAATTGTATTGGCTAAGAGTAAAAAAGTAGGTGTACAACCTTGCACATTGGAGAGTCTCAAATTTGTATTGACAAAATCAAGATGCACCTCTATTTTGCGCTTCTGTTTATGTTACTGGATATTTCTATTTTCTTCTTGAAACATTTTGTATTTTCTTGTCCCTTTGTGTGTAATTGGCCAAATTATTAATCCTAACTCCTGTTCTCTGTCTGTTACAGGTTAAAGAAATTCCAGAGACATTTGAGTCGATTGATCATTACCTGCAGTCATTCATTACTCCACTTGTTGAAGAAACACATGCTGATTTGCTCTCAAATTTGTCCATAGTTTGGCGAGCCCCTGCACTCGAGGTTCTTGATGTTATAATATCAGAAGACTTTAAGCCTCCGAAAGGTTTATATTACGATATTTTGTTGAAAAGAACTAAAGAGGGAGAAGGAGAGAAAAGTGAAGCAAAAAATGAATCGAAATACGAGCCAGAGGTTGGTGATCTGATCGCGCTAACAGATGTGAGACCAAGAAGAATTGAGGATTTAAACAGGCCTAAGAGATCTTATCTCATTGCTATTGTTCAATGGATGGAAAAGGAATATATTGTTCAAGGGAAGAAAAAGAAAGTTATTGTTCAAGGGAAGAAAAAGGAAGATTCAGACTGGATACCTATCCTATCTTCACAGCTTATTCCGTTTCAGAAACCGGATAGGGCAAAGGGTGAACATGGGGACAAGCTTTTTATCGTGTATCTTTCTAATTTAACAACGAATATTCGAAAATGGAATGCATTGCACTCAGACCTTGAAAATGCAAACTTGGAGATCATTAAGACCGTGTTGAAAAGTGATCCGGATATTGTAAGTAAACACCTTCTTGAACTTTAATGTGACAATAAATAGTTTGACATTACTATGTTGAGTACAGTGTGACAAAAAAGTACTTTGTTTGACTTTACTGCTATAGTGAAATCACACAGTTAATCTAGCTTCTGGTTTACATTTATTGAGGTCTAGTAAATTTCAATTGTTTGTAGGGTGAAGTTGACTGCTCCCTTTGCTCCGTTAGAGGACCTAAAACTAATGCTGCTATATCAATTTCAAGAGCCATTGCTCAGTCTTTTGAGCTAGACGATGCTCAACAAGAGGCTGTTGTAAGTTGTATTGCTACAAGAGAATGTGCTCACCGGAATATGGTAAAGCTAATTTGGGGTCCTCCCGGAACCGGGAAGACCAAAACAGTTGCCTCTTTACTTTATGTCCTGTCACAGATGAAATGCAGAACCTTGACCTGTGCACCCACGAACATTGCTGTGTTAGGAGTTACAAAGAGGCTGATGGAGAATGTACAACGTTTTCAACAATATGACACATATGGTTTAGGAGACATCGTCTTATTTGGTAATGGGGAAAGAATGAAGATCGTTGATCATGAAGATCTGTTCGATGTATTTCTTGACAACCGTGTTGCTGCTCTTGTTAGGTGCTTGTCTCCGTATAATGGCTGGAGAATTGGTATACAGTCAATGATATGTTTGCTTGAGGATCCCGAAGAGCAATATCGTAAGTACTTAGAAAAGCAAAAGGATAAGGACCATGACAGTGATGATAATGAGGATATAGATGATGAGGAAGAGGAAGAAACAGGAAGTGTTACTTGTCAAGAATCTACTTTGGGCCAAAAAGATGGAAAGATCAACGATCAAGGACTTGAAAAAAATAGAAAGAGTAAGTTGTGGAAGAAATTTGTCCTTGACACCTTAAAAGAGAACAAGAAGAACGATAAACAAAATTCTCAAAAGAGGAACAACTCGAAAGCAACTGATGCAGCGAACAAGGTCAAGAATGAAGGAGAGGCGAGCAACAAAGAAGCCGTTGTGTGGACATTTGAGGAGTTTGTTAACAAAAGATTCAAATGGACCCACAACCAGTTAATATTTTGCTTAACTAGCTTGTACACACATCTACCCACTTGTTTCATTTCACTGGAAGTAGCAAAGGAAATGATCAGACTACTTGAGATGCTTCAAACTCTTGGAAAATGGTCTGCTACTGTGGAACCATCTGAAGGATTAAGAGAAATTCTACCGGGACTTGTTACAAGGAATAAAACAAGACTTTTTAATATTCATGCAATGAAAACAAAATGCATAAAAGTATTGAAATTTCTTAACGAAAGTATCTCTCTTCCAAATTTCATCGACCACTACCAAATCCAAAGTTTTTGTCTGCAAGGTGCGTGCTTGATTTTCTGCACGGCTTCTAGCTCCACGAAGTTGCACACAGAAGGAATGACGCCAATGGAGATGGTGGTAATTGATGAAGCCGCTCAACTGAAAGAATGTGAATCCACTATTCCGTTACAACTCCCCGGTCTCCACCATGCTATACTCATCGGAGATGAGAAACAGTTGCCTGCAATGGTTCAGAGCAAGGTTATTAATTAGTAACTCTCATTACAGCTTGTTTTTAAAATTACTTGTTTTTTAAATTATTACTCTTTTATATACAGATCTGTGAGAAGGCTGAGTTTGGCAGGAGCTTATTTGAAAGGCTAGTAAATTTAGGACACAAAAAGCACCTTCTTAATGTTCAATATAGGATGCATCCGAAAATAAGTATGTTCCCAAATAGAGAGTTCTATCAGAAGCAAATCATGGATGGTCCTAATGTGAAAGAAGCAAAATATGAGAAGAGATTTCTTAAAGGAAGTATGTTTGGCTCCTATTCATTCATTAACGTAAGTAGTGGAAATGAAGAGGTTGATGACAAACACAGCACGAGAAATAAGGCTGAAGCTTTCATTGTAGCTGAGATACTTGCCAACCTTCACAAAGGTAACACTGTTATCTTTCCAGGACTTAATTTTCTGCTTAAGATAATTTTTTTCTAGTTTTCTCTATTGTATCTTCGTTTGCATGTCAAATCTGTTGGCAGACCTTATAATATCATCTTACCTACAGAATTCGTCTCTTCAAAACAAAAAGTCCGTGTTGGTTGCATATCTCCTTACAAGGCTCAAGTTTATGCTATTCAACAAATTCTTGGCAAGATATATAGCACAGATGTTAAGAGCGACTTCTCAGTGAATGTACGCTCAGTTGATGGTTTTCAAGGTGGTGAAGAGGATGTGATAATTATCTCTACTGTTCGTTGTAATCTCAGGGGATCAGTTGGTTTCCTCTCTAATCTTCAGAGAGCTAATGTAGCACTGACACGAGCAAGGTACTAATTTCGTGGTCAACATTACTAAAATTCAAAATGTTTGAATATCGAGGATTGGTTCGAATCGGCTATTCTTATATATTTTCCTCTTTCAACAAGAAGATAATTGATGAACATGTTCTTAATTATTTCCTTGGCTTATGTAGATACTGCCTTTGGATATTGGGAAATGGCACAACTTTGGTTAACAGTGGTTCCATATGGAAGAATTTAGCCATTGATGCCAAGGCTCGTGGTTGTTACTTTGATGTTACTGAAGACGAGCAATTGAAGCAAGCAATTTTGAATGCGACTTGGCCAATTGATGGAAATGTTGTCTCAAGAACCAGCTCGGTTCATGGTGACCGAGAAGACAACTTGGCACATCAATTGGGAGGGATGAATTTGAGAGATAAGACGGGATCTTCAAGAAGTTCCAAGTGAGTATAGGTTGCAAATACCACATGAAAAAGTGAAACTGAACTCTGATATGTGCTTGTGTTTTGGCAAATACTCTTTTTATGTTGTTAGATCAATCTTAGTTACTAACTCTACTCATTGTTATACCAGTAATTTTCAGAGATTCAACATGAAGAAAGGACAATTGTTTCGCGAAGTGAAACCAAATCAACTTGCTGATGATTTTGTGGAAAGATATATGCGCAACAAGTGCAAATAGGAGGCCTTATTGGCATATATATATATATATATTACAATGGCACTAAAAATACTGGCATATCTATTACAATGGCACTAAAAGTGCTGGGCATATTGTTACTCCATCTGTTCAAATTTTTGTGACAATATTTGTTCATTCCAAAATACTCCCTCCGTTCACTTTTACTTGTCCACTTTTGACTATGCAAACCCCTTAAGAAATAATAAATGAAGTGTAATTTACCAATGTACCCATATTAATTGGTGCATATTTTTATTGGATTTGAAAAATGATTTGAAGTGAGTATTTAATACTATGGGTAAAACAGGAAAAAAGAAATTGTCTCGTCTTCATATGCTAAAAGTAACAAGTAAAAGTAAAAATCTATTGACAATGGAAAGATTCCCTCTTTGAATATAACATCCCTATTAACAAAGAAACTATTATTAGCTAAGTCATACAACACATACCCTTTTTACACATCAGAATAGCCCATGTGTATAGCTGGTTTTAACCTTGACTGCATTTTATCATGTTGAGTCATATCTTTGGCAAAACATAAGCAACCTAGTACCCTTAAGTGACTTATATTTGATTGTTTAGCATGAAATCTTTCATATGGTGAAACACCATTAAGCACTTCAGTGGGCAACCTATTAATCACATACACTGCTGCCAGAATGCAATGTCCCCAGAACTCAATAGGAATATGAGCCTGAATCCTCATAGCTCTAGTTACTTCTAAAATGTGCCTATGTTTACGTTCAACTACACCATTTTTCTGTGGTGTATAGACACAGGTCCTTTGATGAATTATGCCTAATTCTTGAAACATAGTAATGCAAGTATTATTTAGAAATTCTGAGCCATTATCAGTTCTGATGACTTTGATAGTTTTGTCATACTGATTTTTAACCAACCTGAAGAACTGTTTTAAGCAAGTGCATACATCAGATTAATTTTTCAGTAGTATTACCCATGTAAATCTTGAGTTATCATCAACAATAGTCAGAAAGTACTTATTGCCGTCAAAAGTTGGAATTTTATAGGCACCCTAAAGATCTACAACCATTTCAAGTCTATCACTAGTTTTTATTTGGCTAGGCTGAAATGGCAATCTAGTCTGCTTGGCACAGGGGCATATAGTACAATTATCTATACTACTCTTCACATCACTAGAATTACAAGAAAACAGTCTATTTAAAATTGAGTAAGAACTGTGGCCAAGTCTTTTATGCCACAAGCTAATATCTTGATTGCACACTGTATCCTCAGGATTCTACATTGCTAGACTGATATGTTTTCCATTATATGTATGTTGATTCAGCAACAAGTATAGACCAGCTTCTTCTCTACCAATCTCCTTCACCCTTCCAGTGAAGAGATCCTGAAACACACAAAAGTCAGGAAAAAACTTTGCAGAACATTGCAATTCTCTGGTTAATTTTGAGACTGAAAGTAAGTTGTACTTGAATTTAGGAACCAAAAACACATTAGATATTGTGTTGTTCTTAGATATTGAACTAGTTCCAATATGAGACACTTGAGTAATGTCACCATTAGGAAAATGTACTCTTTTTGGAATTACAGGTTCACTTATTGTGTCTTGGTTCAATAACTTTGCATCAGAGGCCATGTGATTAGTGGCTCCTGTATCAATAATCCATTCAGGACTATTGTTATCAGTAGCTACTAGTGCCATGTCCTCTACCATACCTGCTATATCACCTGCTGCATTTGCTGAAGATACAACTGAATTGGCATTATGACTTTTGTTTAGCAACTGAACAATTTGATCATACTGCTCTCTAGTAAATGCATTTCCTATCTATAGTTGTGCATCAGCACCTTGTCCATTTTGAGAACCATATCCTCCCATGTTATTGCCATGTCCAAAACTAAAACTTGCCCCATTCATATTATATGGCACAAATGCTTGTTGGACATTATAGTTTTGAGTGTTGACAGGTCCAAGATCCATATTTGAACTCTCTCCTACCACATTATAAGCAGCACCATACCTTTGACTCTGACCAGTTTTCCTGTCTACCACACCTTTCTTGGACTTGAAATCAGAAGGATATCCTGCTAGCTTGAAACATGTGTCTTTGGTGTGACCTTTACACTTACAAAAGTCACAGATCAAGCTGTTATAAGGTTTCTTAAATTTTTGATGTCCATACTGATTTGAACCACCTTGACTCACATTGTTTTGACTCACATTATTCCTTGAATACATTGCCAGATCAATGTTTCCAACTGTGGCACTTGGATTAGTCCCTAGAATTCCAGAGTTAGCTGCTACAGCTTTTTGAGACTCATCACTGATCACTAGAGAGTAAGCTTGATTTACATTGGGCATAGGATTCATCATAAGTATTTGGCTTCTAGCCTGAGAGTAAGCATCATTTAAACCCATCAAGAATTGAAACAACTTCATTTTCTGTAAGTGTTCTACAAATGCTTTTAACTTAGAACAATTACAACCAGGAGCTGGTACCATTGACTCAAATTCTACCCACAGACTTTTTAACTTTGAGAAGTACACAGACACAGAAGTTGTGTCTTGATTCAGAGTGGCTATTTCTTTATGTAGGTTATAGGTTCTTGATCCATCAATCTTATTAAACCTTTCACACAAATCTTGCCATACCACCTGAGCACTAGTAGCATACATAATTCCTCGTAGTAAATTCTTTGAAACAGCATTCATTACCCAAGAAAGAACTATGGCATTTACTCTTTCCCAATGATCCCACATAGTCTCAGGTTAATTCTCCTTGCTACAAGTACCAGTAACTAACCACAACTTATTTCTTCCTAATAGAGCAAGTTTCATGGAGTTAAACCATATAGAGTAATTTTCAATACCTGTAAGTTGGAAAGAAATGATATGTATTCCACTTGCATCTGCAGGAGACAAGAATAGTGGATGATTATAGTCAATTCCAGATCCTTGTTGTGCTCCATTTACACCAGATGAATTTCCTGGTAATGCACTACCATTTAAAGATCCAGGTTGCGCACCAGAACCATCTCCAGTTGAGACACCAGAGACACTATTTGTAGGATTCAAGTTTTCCATTTATTCTTGAAAGAAATTGAAACACTAATGATTTGCGGAAGTAAGACTTAGAATCTTGAATTGTTCATAAGAAAAATATAGATGAAGATGAATATACTGATAAGCTAAACAGCCTGCTCTGATACCATGTTATAATGTGTGAATATACACAGAATATGCACTGGATATACAGTGTATCAATGATCACAAACTGAGAAAACTAGAAACTGTAAAAATGGAAGTAATCGTGTGAAGGTTAAGAGATGATGAAGAAGAAGTAATTATCATTAGAATGTGATAAAATCATCATGAATACAATGCATCATTTTTATAACTACTCACAAGCTTAGAGTTAGCTATAACTAACTATGTGAACTCTATCTTCTAGAAGCTTTCAAGTCTTTAACTACCTCTAACTACCTTGATATTTATACAAAGACTAATTTGTCCTTCTATCTTTAATTATCATTCACTAAGTATCATCTACAACGATCCATATGATCTTCGGCAAGTTAGTAACTAGATCGATCTGATACAGGTTGCCACGCTGCTTTGACTATTCCTCCTTTCTTCACCTTGGACTTGTGAAAATTACTTGTAGCAATGACAGAGTTATAACAACATTGATGTGATACTGTAAACGAGTATTTCTTTAGTAGCTACACAAGTCATCTACACAGTAGAACAAGCATATTGAACAATCTTTTGTTTGTATACTTTTCATGTGTAAGTTTCCCTTGCTGAAACTTTCTAATGTACATGATACTCACTTGGAACTTCTTGAAGATCCTGGTTTATCCCTCAAACTCACAACTGATAGTTTACGTGCCAAGTTCTAGTCTCGGTCAGCAGGGCCGTCTCAACAAAATTGAGAGACTCAGGCCAAACTTCATAGAGAGACCCTAATTTTTTTAAAAATAAATAAAGAAAAGATCGTCATATGTATTTTTATTTAAATTCTACTTTTCTAGCTTTTTCAGATGCGAACTCATTAATTATTGTTTTATAATCTATTTGTTCTAACAATTCTTTTTCAATTGATAATATAACTAATCCATTCAATTTGTCTTGGTCCCTTTTCCACTAATAGATCTCTCAACTTTGTATCTACAATATCCCATTGACTTGGATTGCATATATTTTTAGGGATGCGCTTATTTAAATCATTTAGAAGTTTTTGATTTTCTGGAACAATGTCGAATTTCTCAGTAACTTCTTCTAAATTTTCTTCTTACGTGTTATTATCATCTAACTCAACTCTATTAGCAGGGGCGGCTCAAAACTGTTGGGGGCCTAAAGCTAAACCTCAATGAGGGGCCTTAACTTTTTTTTTAATCACAAAAACAAGAATAGAAAAAAGAATTCATTATTATTTTTCATTTGAAGTCTACTTTTTGAGGATTTATGTCAGATATCTCGCTTAGCTAATGAGGTGTTTTTACTTTAAATCATTAGCTGAGGAGATATTTTTACTTTAATCATACTCTTTCCGGTCTCCATCTTATTATTTTATATGAAGATCTTTGACGGAACGCAAAATTTAAGAAAGAAAAGAAAGACTTTTGAAATTTATGATCTAAATCATGTAATAATAAATATAATTATAGCTATACAATTACATCATTAAGAGATAAAAATATAAAATTAATTATTTATTTTTAAACATAAACATGTGTATCTTCTTAAGACGAACAAAAGGAAAGTGTGTTACGGACTAATGAAAATAATTGGATAATGTTGTTGAAATGTACCAACAAAAAAATAAAAATAAATTAATATTTGTTGAAATGTTGGACTATATACATTGTCATTGTCATTATATAATGCACGGGATAGTTGTTTATCGCCCTTCTGCGTCTTGCTTTGTTGGTGGGTTTGGGGACTCCACAGATTATAAAAATATCAATGAATCTTGACATCACTATTTGTAAACAAATTTCAGTATTTAAAATATGTAAATATTAATTATACATTTTTTTTAAAGAGTTGTTAGATATTAATTTTTCACTTACAAAATTTTCAAATAATTTTTTCTTTTTTTTTTCTTTTATCTGGTGTCCGATATCAGCATTGGAGCCCAATTAAATCTTGAATCGCATCACGTAGGACTCATTCGGGGGAAGTGTTTCCTACCAAAAATATTCTGCATACTCAACGCTGAAATCCAAAACCTCTAGTTAAAGAAGAAGCAGTCTAATTCGCGAATCACATCCTTTTGTGGTTTCAAATAAAATTCATGTAAAATACAAAAAGTTCGAACATCTTTTTCTAACTTTTGTTCCAAATAATATCTTATTTTAAATATTTATTGAATATTATTCAAACGCTTACTTTATCCCTTGCACGGGTGAAAAAGGTGTGTGGGGTCCGTATTAAAGTGGTCTCATCTCCTTAGGCTCAAAATGTGAATTTCTAGAATAGCTGTAAAGCCCTTGCCCTTTAATTTACTTAAATAATAAATAATACTTCGTTTCATTTTATATGTATCTTAATTTCTCGGAATATAAAATATGAACAAAAATACTTTTGAATCTTATAATTTGAATTAAGTGCGCATACTATTACCTTTTGATTTTTGTATTTTTAAACCTATCATATCATAACAATAATGGATCATTATTAAGAGGTGAAATGATTGTGTCAGAATAGAACCTTACTCCCTTTGGATCAATTTATACGACACTTTTTTATTTTTAGTCGGTTTTAAAAAAAATGACACATTTTTTTATTTTGCAATAATTTCTCATTGAATTTTAAATTTTATCTTTTACGCTTAACTAGATTATTTATAACAACATAAGTATCTTTGGTTTGTTTTTTGCCACAAGATTAAAAAAAATTCTTTTATTTCTTAAATTTCGTATCCAATCAAGCGACATCACATAAATTGGGACCGAGGGAGTACTAAATATGAAGGTTACGTGACATTCTTTTTAGCGGACTGAAAAAAGGCACGTAAATTGAAACGGAATAAATGATAATAATATTTTTTTCATTTTCAATATACTCTTTTATGCTGTTTGCAGAAAATCTTTAAAGAACTCTCGGAAATTATTATTTTTATAGAATTTTTCCGAAAACCAAGTCAAAGCATGCCTAAAATGATGACTTATGATTTATATATATTTTGCTATTAATATCTGTGTAGAGTAGAAAATAAAATTCAGGATGATGAATTAGTATATTCTTGGAATCTGAGAAATTATAATTAAACCAGTTTAGTCAATGATAGTGTGAATGCATGACAGAATTTAAAGTCTTTGAAAGACAACTGGAGTTTCATTTACTTGACTTGTTAGACTAATCTGATACACATGCACGCAAGCTGGAAACTTGTAACAGTTATAATTTAAAGTCTTGGTTATGAATTATTATCTCCGCAAGTGGTGGGGGTCAACAAAATAATGTTGATGATCGTTTTCCACAATTAAACTAGAAGTTCCATAGGAGAATCACTATTGCTTTAGAATATTGAAAATAATTATTCCGATTTTGGTGGAATTACAAATTAAAAGACTCGAGAAATTTTGTTTCAATCAGGATTTACATTACAAAGATTGAGAAAAGATCGAATAATAATATCCAGATGACTAATATGGCTAGATCCGAATTCAGAATTTTAAGCCAGCATTTGGACATAGGTTTATTGAAACTTGAGAAAAAAAAAAGAGTTTTTGAAGTTGCGTTGAAATTTCTTTTTGTTTTTTGCAAGTTGAGGTTGTGATTGTACTTGCATTTTACTTGAAAAAAAATTAAAGTTTTGTGAGTGAAAGAAATTTTTTTTGCCAAAAGACTGGCCCAAACCAGTTTTTAGAACTTTGAAATTTTTTTCAAAGACTAATCAAACTCATTTTTTCTTTAGAACCATGAACAAATAATGTTTTCAATTTTCTTTTCCAAGAAAAAAAAAACTTTGTCCAAATGGGAGCTAACTCATTTGGTACAAAATATATTTCCTCCGTCTCAATTTATGTGATACTTTTTGCTTTTCACGAGTCAATTTAACTAAAGTGTGAAGCTAAATTGGATTAAATTAACTCATTATTTTCAGATTAAAATTTATATATTTGAAAATTACATGAAAAATATTATAAGTTGCAATTTTTCTCATATCAATATGGTGAAAAAATACACCTTAAAATATTGGTCAAATTTCATACAATTTGAATCTCAAAAAGCGAAAAGTATCAATTAAATTGAAAGAGATTATAATTTAATGCAAACTACTATAGCATAACTACAGATCGAACTTAATAAATTACTATACATAGAGTTCCAAGTACAGAGCAGTGGGTATTATTAATTCTACATCCACCACTTCACCTATATCATTTCCTTTAAACAAATAAAATGAATCTTGAAGTGTATAGGAGTGACGCTGCAAATTGGCGCACTCTCCATTTTTTATAAATATGGTGTTCAGGCTAGTTTCCATGCAATTGAACTATTTCACAGGCTATTTGTCACCTCCTATCAACAAACACAAACACTAATTTTATTCTCCAAACATTTTACAGATGAAAAGAAATCACCGAACATTCTTTTAAAATTCATGCACTTCCCCTTCGGCAAGGCATTATTAATGTGATAAAAAGCATCTAAAAATTAAATATCTCTTATTTTATTTATTTAAATTTATTTTACTTTTGATGAGCAGGAGGTTTTCGAAGCTATCTTTTTGGTATGAGCGAAGTTGTTGCTAAGCAGTCAACTGAAGCTAACGCTGCAGATAATGTTAAGAACCCTTCTTTGGGATGGATGATGGGTTTTCTCTTTGTTGTTAGTTTTCTTGGACTTCTCTCAGTTGTTCCCCTTCGTAAGGTAAACTCTTCACTCAGCATTACATCTGTAATGTATATGTATAACACATTTTCTAGCCAAGGCGGAGCTAGAGTTTTGGTTACGTGTTCAACAGAATCAATAGTTTTGGCTAAAACTCTGTATTTGTGTTAAGAGGTCAACTTAATATGTATAAATAATCTATTCAAAACTCAGTAGGCTACATTTTTTATAATCTTGAACCCATAAACTCAAAATTCTAAATCAGCGACGGCACTTCTATAGGCCTCAAGTAGTTTTGGAATGAATTGCTCACTATTTATCAGAGTAAGGTCTCGTTTTCCCACTTAAAGTGATTAAGTGATGCGATTCGAGGGGTTATTGCTTCATGAGTGAGACCATGCATTTCATAGAAATGTGTGCATCAAACAATGACATAAAAGTGATCCGAATGGTCATTTCTTTGTATCTCAATTTTGAGGAGATGGATTAATATCGACATTATTATATATTGGACGTTAATATTAGTTATATTAATTGCAACTTAATTATTGAAGTACAAAAATTCGTGTATGAGTGGTATGTTTAGTTCTCTGTAAATTGTGGGCTTCACTTGTGGCTTTTCTCTTCAAGCCCCATGGACTTTGCTGTTTTATTGCGCTTTTCACTTTTAAAGCACTGCGAACTGTTCTTATTTTGTTTGGATCAGTTGCATTTTTGAGATTGTGTAAATATGTTTCAGATTATGATCATAGACTTCAAACTTACTTATCCGAGTGGCACTGCAACTGCTCACCTGATCAACAGTTTCCATACTCCACAAGGAGCTAAGCTAGCCAAGTGAGTCTCTAATTTCGTATGAATTTTACTAAATAATCTATAGTCTTATAGATTATAGTACTTACAGTACTAATTGCTCTGTGCAGGAAACAAGTAAAAGCTTTGGGAAAGTTCTTCACCTTCAGCTTCTTGTGGGGTTTCTTCCAGTGGTTTTTCACAGGTGGTGATATGATGGCTGTGGATTCGTGAATTTTCCCACGTTCTGTCTCAAAGCCTACGAGAACAAGTATGTTTGACTTTCAAGTAATATCAACTTTTTGCTCACATCAATTGACATGAATTCATGATAAGCTTACTTGACATGAATTCACGATAAGCTTACTTGTGTACAATAGAACAACTGGAAAAGACTGAATAAGCGTTTGGAATCATTAGCATATAAGTAAAGTTTTCAATTCGTTTTCAATAACTTACAAAACGCTGTTGTACAAAATGCTGTTGTCCTAAGTTTAATTAACCTTTTGGACTCTAATGAACAAATATCTGATGTTTTTGCATGTAAATCCGAAACAAGGCTATTTTGCTATGTTGCTCCGACTCTCCAAAAATATTATCGCACCCGTGTCGGATCGTCTAAAAATGCACTACTTTTGGAGGATCTGATATGCACCCAGTGACATTTTTGGAAGAGTCTGAGCAACATAGATGTTTTGTGTTCATTCATTAACTTGGAAGCATATTTCTTGTTATATCTGTCTCTCCATGTGTCCTCCCAACTTGTGCTTGTTCTACACAAGATAATTAACTTTCTTTCCATATATCATTATAATGTTTTGACTTATTTCTCTGATCAACCAGGTTTTATTTTGACTTCTCGGAGACATATGTTGGTGTTGGGATGATATGTCCTTATCTAATCAACAGATCGTTGCTAGTCGGAGCGATCCTTTCGTGGGGTATAATGTGGCCTCTTATTCAAGACAGAAAAGGTCATAGGTACCCTGCTGATCAAAGTCCTAGCAGCCTTCACAGTATACTGGGTTACAGGGTACATAATCTGTTATATCCCGCATTTTCAGAGCATGAGCGTGACACGTGCGTCCTAAAAAATATTGACAATCATGTTGTTGCTACATAATTTAAACTCACGTTGATAGTGTTGTATCCAGTATTTTTGAACGTCGGATTATTTGTAAGCTGAGGTTGGGCCCTCACGTCAAGATTTTTTTTGGAACATGTGACAAGTTATATGAATCACATATGTTAAGTTAAACACAACTCACGAAGGACCCTTGGGCCAAATCAAAGTGGAAGCCCTCCAAACGAATATTTTTAAGAAAATGTTTTCGGGTGACCTGACTTCGAGGGGCAAAAACGGTATTATAAGTTTGGAATTTGGAAAAATACCAAGCAATAGAAGTTGTAGATAATTGAATTAGCTTTCCAACCATAGGTCGTGGGTTCTCAGGTGACGTCGGTACAAGGAGATATGGATGTTTTAAGGTCGAAAGGTCAGTGGGCTAGGCCCAACTCGGGCTCAACCGGGTTAGGCCCATGACCCATGTTATTTAAGTGATATTTCAGCCCTTCCCTCCTCATTTTAAGACCTGGAACAACCAGAAAATTCTGGAGAGATAGAGAAAAAAGGCTTTGGAGAAGAAAAACCAATTTTGATCAAAATTCGAGCCCCGAATCCCGAAGCCCATGAAGGGAAAAGTGTTGTACGCTGCGTTGTCTTCAATTTGAGCTAAAAATCAACCAAGGAGGAGGGTGATAACGTGGTTGCTGAATTCTTAAGGTATGGATAAGGTTCCTTTTCATTGCTAACAAGTTTATTTAAAGTTTTAACGGATTAGAACGGGAAAATAGCGATATAAATTCGTCCGTTGGCATTGTGAATTATGGTATGAGATTTGAAGAGAATTTTGGATGAAAATAAATGTAGTTAACTTGTAGAATGTGGAGGATGTTGTTATTGATGTTGTTAGTATTAATTTCGACTTCTTTACGGAAATAAAAATTATTAAATAGTTATATCGCGAATTGGTTGGTTGGAAAATTTGGAGAATAATGTGTGGGTTGTTCTATGGAATATTTTGGAGTTGAAATCGTTTGTGAGCTATTGTGGAAGTTAGTACATTGATAACATAGTTTCTTGCATTTGTATGAATGGTATTGTAACATGTGGATTGTGGTATAATTTATGAATCTAGCATAAGGAGAATGTGTTGTTCTTGTTCTTGTTGCAAATGGAAGCTTTCGGGTAGAGTGGAATAATGGTGAGATTATTTTGAATATTGTGCGGATTTTTTGAAACGTTCTTGAATATTGTTTGAATGGCTTCGGATTAGTACTTGAATGTGTGAGCAAATATGAATTGAACATAAATGAGACGCCGTTGAAGTTTATAGGAAGAAGTTGCTAATGTTAGTATGTGTTCTAAATCGATTGTGGATATTGTTAGAATAACTGTTGGTATTGTTGTTGATAATGTGGCCGAGTTTCATTCTCGGGTTTTTTATTGTGAAATTGACCGAGTTAGATTCTCGGGGATGGTGTATTTAGAGGGGAAATGCTGCCGAAATTTCGGCAGAATATAAATGAATTCATTGAAAGAATAAGACTAGTATATGCCGATGAATCTAATGATTATGTCAACTTTCTTGAATGTAGACTAACAAGTTTGGATAAATGAGCGTAGCTAATAAGGCGTGACACAGGTATGTAAGGCTTACCCTTTCTTTCTTTTTGGCATGTCCTAGAGCCAAGTAAGTCATCATATGCTCCTTGAGGTAATTCTACTCTTTGATTCCGAGTTTGTTTATGATTCGTATGCATCGTCGGGTATAAGTAATTAGTAACTTTGACATAAGTAATCTGATATAAGTATTCTCTGTAAGCTTTAATGTCTTTGATTTTCAGACGATAGCACGTTCGGTTATTTCATTAAGTCTTTGACATGTCCGATACGTATATATGGTCCCAAAAGATCTATTTGATTTGATTTATAGAGATATCCGATGGTACTTGATATGATTGTTACTTTGATTTTCCAAAAATGGTTCCTGAGACGTTCGTAGGACGTTCTGTACTTCAAACGTCCATAACTTTCTCATACTAAGTCGGATTGACCCGAAACTTGTTTCTGAGCCTTCAGATGTTGGCAAGTGTACATATCCATCGAGTCTTGATTTATGTGCATTTAGTTTCTCACTACTCTGCTCGTGCATATGTTATGATCTCCTTCGCCGAGTCCCGGGCCGGTATGTATCGTACGAATGGTTCGCCGAGTCCCTTGCTTGAGGGCCGGGTTCCATCTATGAATTCCGAAGTATGATATGTCCGGTCCCGGGGTACTGTGTATATTTGTCCGTCCCCGGGTACCGTGTATATGGTACGAAGTATGATGTGTCCGGTTCCCCGGCGTGTTATATGTCCCCGGGGTTACCGTGGATATGCTATGATGTGTTATGTGACAGAGATATTCGGAGATATGAAATCTTCTGGAGTATGATGTGTTGTGGTGCCAAAGGCAGGAGTCGCGACCACGTTCCTGTGCCCTATGCATGATTTTGATATGCATCATTTGTGTTTCAAAAATTAGCATTTTGATGTTCTGAATAAGCTATTACTTTCTGTACTCCTTCGGACATATAATTTTGATATACATGATATATGATTTACCGCGTCCCTCACGGGAGGGCCGGGGCACGTTATATGCATATAGGATATGTGATTCTGTCATGCATGATCTATGTTTGGAAAACAAACATTCTAATATTCTGGATCTGCTCCATTTCTGATATATGACCTCTGTATACATGATTTGTGATTGAAAGACAAGCGCTTTGGTAACCTGAATAATGTACTCACTCTCGTACTGCTTACTTCAGATATGGTTCTGTTTTTCTGTGTCTCATGCTTTACATACTCAGTACATATTCCGTACTGACCCCCTTTCTTCGGGGGCTGCGTTTCATGCCGCGCAGGTACACCCAGATGAGTAGGACTCATTACAGAAGATGTTCCAGCGAAGTTGGCAAGCTCCACTTGCTCTTGGAGTGCTGCCGAGTCAAAGTTTGTATGTATGCTTTATTCTGGGTGGATGTTAGAGACTTTGCAGACAGAGTCGTGGGTATAGTATATCGGTTCTGTAAGCGGCTCCATCAGCCGATGTGTTAGTTTGTATTACGATATGAATTCTATATAATTACAAATTTTGTTGGATTTGATAAACAAAGAAAAAGAAAAGATTTCGAAATATAATATGTATTTTACTTTTATTTGATTTTCAGAGTCCGAAGAAATTATGTGTGTAATAAGAATCTGTGGGTTCGCTCGGCTCCGGATATGGGGTCGGGTGCCCATCACACCCTAGGGATATTAGGGTGTGACATAATCAAAATGACACGTAGTTTTTAATTAGCTCTTCGATAAAATTCAAAATGATGCTAATGGCTTTTCTATAATGTTCTTCTATTTCAGGTCTTTATAGCAATAGCCATGATCCTTGGTGATGGTCTATACAACTTCATCAAAGTACTTGGACGAACGTTATATGGTATATATTTCCAATTCCGCGAGAAAAGAGCAGGGTCTGTCCTTCCTGTTGGTGTCCGTGCATCCCCTACAGAGGCACCTCTATCTTATGATGATCGGATACGAACCGAGCTTTTCCTCAAGGATCAAATCCCTACATGGGTTGCGATAGCCGGTTACATTAGCATTGCCATCCTCTCCACTATAATGCTTCCACACATTTTCCATCAACTTAGGTGGTACTACATCATCGTGATATACATTTTTGCACCGGTACTACCCTTCTGCAACGCTTACGGGTGTGGTCTCACCGACTGGTCATTGGCATCCATATATGGAAAGCTAGCCATCTTCACGATACTACTAAAAATTCCTAATTTTCCTATGGAATTTACCGAGGGACGTCCATCGGTAGCCAAGATTTACCGAGGGACGCCATCGGTGCTAGGCTTGTAGGTAATTTGACCCTTGGTAAATAATACTGAGGGACACTCTCAGCAAATACCGATGGAGACCCTCACACATCCCTCGGTACTTCCCTTCCCTCATATTCATGCAAAATTAAATATACCAAGGGACGCCCCTCTGTACTTAAAAAATATATATAATATTGATATATATTTACCGAGGGACATCCATTGATATATTAATGTTAATTAAATTAAAAAATTTAAATACACCGATGGACAACCCTTGATCAATATAAATATTTAACAATTATATGTTTCATTTACTGAGGAATGTCCATCGGTAAGGTAAATTCAAAGTACTTTGATATTTGAAAATTAACAAGGGATGTCCCTCGGTAGCCTGAAAATCTGAGATTTGCAATTACACTTGTTACCGAGGGACTCTATCGGTAAGTCCCTCAGTATTTCTGGTATTATTTTGGCAAGCAGTACCTATTTTTTTACTGCACCACCTGCTATATAAAAGATTTCAATAGAAACAAAAAAAAAAGCCAATAACAGCCATCAAAACAATAATAAAAATACCCTGAAATGATTCAAGCATTAAAATTAAGCCAACAAACATCGTACATATCCAACCAACTTCGACATTATGCAAACATATATTAAAAGCATCCCACTAGACTTCAAACAATCCAAAATAACAGAAGTAAAAAAAAATAAAAATTGACACCCAATACTCCATTTCTACGTCTCGATGCTCTCTATTCTCCTAATCCTCATCGTCTCCATGCTTCTGATCACCTCATCTCTACATCCTCTCTAGATTATATCAATTCTACATGAAAAGTAAACTTTAGAATATAAACAAACAGTATAAAAGAAATTCTGAAAAGGGAAAAAAACAATACAAGACAACTTCATTTTACTTGAGTAGCTTTTTAGCAAGCTGCCCAGCCGATGTTCGGATGGGCAGAATCTCCAAGGTTTCAGAATATTTGAATCTTAAACCAAGGTGTCATGCAAGATAAATCTTGTTTTCACTTGTCAACATATATTTTCAAAGCAGGTTTATGTCAATGTGAATAAGACTAATATAAATATGAAATGTCCAAGCTTCAAAGGTATTAACCTGCAATCTCTTTCTATCTTGCCACATATATTTGCAGAGTCAATAGAAAAGGCCTGTATACATCTCAGGTGAAAAAAGTAAGTCTATGATTATTTCATTGTATAAGCATGTTATTAGGTAGGTATAAGAAGTGGTCTTGAAATACACAGTTTTGCATCTGTTTTCAATTTGATAGTGCAAAAAGAAACCGAGAAGTGATAATCAGAAAATGTATGCCATTGCAGTTTTACATTTGATTTCAATTTGAGAAAGTAGGTAAGACTAAGTGACAGTTAACAAATACATTTTTCCTTCAGCAAAGATTAATAGACAAGGTTCATTTTTATGGATCAGGGAGGTAAGAAATGATAGCCAAAATCATCGATAAATGGCAGAAAAGTATTACCAAAAATCAAGCATTGCTCTAGTTTGCCTCAACACCAAGACGGGAGATAATCTAAGAAGTACCTCCTGCACAATACATTCAATGACGACAATTAATATTTCAACATTTCCTAATTTGCTATAAACATCGTTATATAAATGAAAGAATAACTGCATGAAATAAACCAAAAGTTCAGAGGGTAGAGGATGTATAGCCTATGGCAGCTTCAATTCTTTAGAAGAGCTTACAGTTCATACAAGGCTTGTCATAACGTGTCCATTTTCAAGTTTTCCCATAGTCTTTTTCTTTTCCTATTCCCTAGCCTTACTAGACACAAGTAGTCTTGTCTATTGGAACCAAATAAGCAAAAGCCAAATCACCAGTTTGATAAAATTCTAACATGCCTTAACAATCAGAAGAGAAATATATGGCTAACGATGTGTGATGCATTAATCAACAAATATCTCAGGTTTTACAGCTGTAATCTCTTGCTATCTTTCCACATATATTTGCAGAGTCGGTAGAAAAGGCCCGTATACATCTCAGGTGAAAAAAGTAAGTCAATGAGTATTTCGTGGTATAAGCATGCTGTTAGGTAAGTATAAGAAGTGAACGTCTTGAAATACACAGTTTTGTATCTGTTTTCAATTTGATAGAGCAAAATATAGAAGTAGAGTCTTAACTCTTACCAGGAACTATAAAATAATATTACTAGTCAAATATATTCCAAGTAAGTTTAGAGCTTACATAGGTATCCTCTGCCCATGGCTCGGCCCAAACTTCTTTTTCATCTTCAATTTTCGTATGGGTCTTCTTCCATACCTCATGACGGGTGGTGGTCTATCAAGAGAAACTTCCTACAAATGAAATAAACAAAGGCAATGTTGTTTAAGTCATTATTTGTATTTGCTACCATCTAAATGCTGAAACACATACCAATTTTCTCCGAGCAGTCCCCGTGGACACTGAACCACAAGGGTGTAATGAGCCACCCTTCTTAGACTTTCGAGCTGCCTTTGTCTTGACGCTCTTCTTTTGAAACTCTGGCGTAGCCCGGTATTGATTAAGCTCCTTCCAGTAATCTGTCCCAAGTCAGCCAGGCTTTTGACCCTTTTTTGAGCTTCTCATAGTCTACAAACAAAAGGCTTAATCACATAAAAGGCAGGGAACAACCGGAAAAAGAGGTAAAGAAAATGTTCAATCAACAACAAAACAAAAAATATGAAGATTTTAGGAATTAGAAAACAAACCCCTAAGCAGAGACGAGGGTGAAGAAGATCTCAAAGAACAAAACCAAATCATTACAAAAAAACCAGACCAGTTCATCATAGATTTTGAAAGAAAAATTAATAGAATTCTTGGGGTTGAGGGGGGGGGGGGGGGGGGGAGGGGGAGGAGAGAAGGGAACCACGACTGGCGGGGGCAAAGGCGAAAGGGTTATGGTCTTTCTTTTTCAGCCGCAGCAGCAATACCGAAGGCAAGAACTCTAACGGAAAGATGCTGAAAATTAAGCAACCACAATTTGCAAATTAAGCAACTACAATTGGCAATAAAATTTATACTTTATGGGTTAATTAATAACACAATTAGATATCTTAAACATTATGCTGACTATGTTTAGTTGTAGAGTGAATTCCTAAAATTTCAGAAACTTAGAAAGATCTCCATAATTTGCAACCAATTCTTCATAATCCAAATGAGGGGGGAAAGTGACATAGTCGTGAATAGACAAAAAATTGGAAATCTTAATTTCAACAAACAAAGATAAGTCCCAAAAAAATGAAAACTTTAGACACAGATAATATGAAATTTCGATTATATACATTCAGTATAACAAAAAATTCCCTAAAGAACAACACAGTTTGCATGTCAAACCCAGAAAAAATCAGAAAGGGGTTTGATACTATGTCGCTATTAGGAAAATTATACCTTGTGTGGATTGATAGAAAGGGGTTTGGGGGAAGATCTAAAGAAAATCTTCTAAATACCAATTGAATAAGTTGCAACTTCAATCTTAGCTTCCCTCTGTTCGTAGTCTTGTCTTTTTTCACTTCTTTTCGTGAAAATGGAATGGATCAGTGAAAAAGAAGAGTGGAAAGGTTTTTGCGGAAAAAGAAGTGGAAAAACCTAAGTTGAAAAGGTTCCCTCTTTCTTTTTGCTGAAATTTTTGGCGCTTTAAGTTTCCCGCTTTTGTGCTTTTCCCTTTTAAGTTTTCTCTCAGTTTTTTTTGGCTCTAAGTATATAGCATTAAAAACTCTCTTATAATCTTGGAGATAATAAGTAAATAATATTTTTAAATTTAGATAATAACCGTAAAATTATGTAGAAAAGTTACGAAAAACTCACTTTAAATATTTATAATTTAAATCAGAACCGCTTTAGATCGAACAACCAGTTGAATAAAAATCTAACTTAACAAAATATATTTTATACTCCCTCCGGATCAAAAAAAGAATCCACTTAGCCATTTGCATACCTCTTAAGAAAACACTAACTCCTAGACAAAAATAGGTAATTTGACTAAATTACCGCTAATTAAATAAGCATTTGGGATTTGATCATATAACACTTAATAGGGGCAAATATGGAAAAACATGGTTAATTTTTTCTTGATTTGATAAGTGGACTCTTTTTTTTATCTAAGAAAAAAAAGACTAAGTGGACTCTTTTTTTTATCCGGATGGAGTATTTGTTAAGACAAAATTGAGGTTCTTTTAATAAAAGATGAATTTATCCTAAAAGAGTGAAAAATATATATATATTTGTTTTGAAAATGTCAAATCAAGTTTTCTCCAAACACAAAAAGACTCACTAAGGTCTCATTTGTTTTTATTAAGATTAAGAAGTCAGAATCTGAATGAACATCTGAATATTGAGATTTGCATTAAGAATTATATGTCTAAATCTAAATACACATATGAATACTAAGATGTTGTATTAAGGTCTACATACCACATTATCAAGAGTTAAGACTTAAGACTGTTTGTTTTCCGACATCTGAATGTGTAAAATATTCTTTATTTTTAAAAATTAGTATGAAATTTAATACAATACAAATTTAATCTAATATGTTATTAAAAGAAAATTAAAAATATTATATGAAGGTTGGTAGTAGCAATGACTAGTTGTGGTGTTGTGGGTGTCAATTAAAGATGGTGTCGGCTAATGGTGGTATTGTGGGTAGTAGCTAGTGGTAATGAATGCCGGTAATAGAAGTTGATGGTAGTGATTGGTGGTGGTGATTGATAGTGATAAATAATAGTGTTGGTAAATGATGACGGTAATTGACGATATATAGTGGTGAATGATGACGGTAATTAACAATATATAGTGGTGACTGATGGTAGTGATCATAGGTAGTCATGAACGATGGTTATTGTAGAAACGGTGGTTAGTGATGGTGATTGTAAACAGTGACTAGTGACAACGTACGTTGATTGTAGTAATTGACAATGGCAGTGGTTGTGAGTAGAGATAGTTAATAATGGTGGGCGATGATGATAATTGATAATGATGGGGAATGTCGTAGCGGTAGCGATGATTAAAGGGAGGAAGGGGAGAGCTGCCATCTTTATAGAATTTTTTTTTAATTGACATGTTAATGATTTAAGACTTTGTTATAGATCTTTAATAATCATTCAGACTCATTAAGTGGTTGTAACATGATAGAATATCACAAATACAATTTCAATTACTGTAAATATTGATGTATAGGCTAATCAATAAATAATATTTCTTAAAGATACCAATGATTGACTGTTACTTAGTGTATTTATCAATTTATAAGTTACAATAATATTACTTAAGAATACCACTAATATACTTCTATCTTTTCCCAGAAAACGTTTTCACTTTGTTTGAAAATCAACGTTTGGCCATGAAAATTCCAAGTTATATTTGGAATTTGGAAAACACCTAGAAACATGTTTTTCACTTTTTTCACTTTCAATATATTCAAACAACCAAATATTCTTTGCAAAACTCTAACCAAACACAACTCCATCTTTAACTCTAACTTCAACTCCAACTCCAAAATTTCAAATAACGTGAAAAGTATTTGGTTTTCATGGCCAAATGCCAACTTAGTACAATAAATAAGTGGTACTACTAAATTTTCTTACGGTAGGTCTAGAACGGTAATGTAACTGAAAAAGGAAAAAATAAACCTTTAAGCAATTACCGAGGGACTTATCAATTGACAACTCGCTATTATTTGTTTAAAAAATATAAAATATTTATATATATATTTTAAAAATAATATATATATATATATATATATAATTATGTAAATACTCAATTTTACATAATTAAATATACCGAGAGACATCCCTCGGTACTTTAAAAAAGAAAACTCAATAATTATATCTATTTTATCGAGAGACTCCCTCGGTACATTTTATTTAATTTTATTTATTTTCTATTAATATACTGATGGTGTCCCTCGATACAGAAAAAAAGAAATTCAGAATGTTTGTATTTATATTACCGAGGGTCTCTCTCAAAAATTTTAATTGTTTTTTATTATGTACCGAGAGAGTCCCTCGGTATAGTCAAATAAATGTTGACTATAAAAAAGTCATATAATTTACCGAGGGACGTACCTCGGTATCTCTAAGAAATAATAAAAAATTAAAATATTTGACTTTTCCGAGGCACACCATGGCAAAGTCCCTCGGAATAGCTACATAGAATTTGTCCCTCGGTAAGCCCACATAGGTAAATAGCTAGTTTTTAGTAGTGGCATGGGCGGGTTCCGTTCACGGTGGGGTTCTAGCGGGATTAGCTGCTTGTGGTGTCATGATGAACATAGTCTCTACTGTGTCTGACCTAACGCAAGACTTCAAAACCGGTTACATGACTTTAGCTTCTCCAAGGTCCATGTTCATAAGCCAAATAATCAGAACAGCGATGGGATGTACCATTTCTCCTTGTGTATTTTGGCTCTTCTACAAGGCCTTCCATGACTTAGGCATTCCCGATTCAAAGTATCCGGCCCCTTATGCGCTCGTCTATCGTAACATGTCTATCTTGGGAGTCGAAGGATTCTCAACTCTACCGAAGAATTGTTTCATCCTTTGCTACGTATTCTTCCTCAGAGCTATTGCTATCAACGCAGTAAGGGACGCTGTAGGAAAGAACAAGGCGAAGTATATTCCTCTTCCGATGGCAATGGCTATACCGTTCTATCTTGGATCGTATTTCGCGATTGATATGTGTCTCGGGAGCCTGATATTGTTCGTATGGACAAAGATAAACAAGGCCAAGGCCGATGCATTTGGACCAGCCGTAGCGTCTGGACTAATTTGTGGTGATGGGATCTGGACCTTGCCTAGTTCGATACTAGCTTTGTCAGGTGTGAATCTGCCGATTTGCATGAAGTTTCTATCAAGGAAGGATAATATCAGGGTAGAAAGTTTCATAAATTCTTGAAGTCGTATACGGGTAGGTTTTATCGGGTTATATTGTTCTGTTTCCTCTGTATGTCGCCTTTTCTACGGAGATTGTTCGATGTCCATATTGATATGAATTGCCATAAAGATAGAAGTTTTACTTAGAGAATATGCTGATCTTCATATTAGGTTGTAAATGTGATATATCTTAAGCACTACTACAAGTTAATTCTGATTAAGTGGCCATTTTAGCTATAAATTAAAGCTGTAATTGTGATATATCCCGTATTAGTGCCTTTACCCGTCTATGGGCCGGTTTGCTATATTTACCCGTATCTTATAAGACACAAACACAAAAAAGAAGTCGGTGGGCTTTGCTGATCATTAGTACTCGGTTAATGTAGGTGGCGCACGGTTAAGATCTAAATTAACCCATGATTGGTAATGGGTAATGTGAAACTTAGTTTGTGGGGAGATGATTTGGGGTACGAACAAACTCCCACATTGGTAGCTGAAAGAAAAGGAAACTATATACTAGGTATAGTGATACTCTTACGAGGTATAGTGATACTCTTAATGCTGTGTGACTTTTCCGGAGAAACCGCGCGGACTTAGCTCAAAACGGACAATTGCTCACATTAGCTGCATTCAGCTTTGCATTTGAAGATGGGGGAACATACCAACTTTTGTTTCAGACTTGAGCCAAAAGTTTTCAACTTTAAGCTCAAAACTCAATGTATACATGCAATCAGTTTAAGTTTCTATACTAGTCATGGCATCAAATAGAACTAGTACATGCAATACTTACAAAACTATCTAGAAATTGAATAATTAATTAAAACTCAATGTTAACAGTTACATGGGAGTAAACTAAGCCAACCTGAGAAAGGAATAAGGATATTATTTTTGAGAGCCTTGGATGCTGGAAAATGCATCTACTCCATAAATACATTGGTGCCATGCCACGGAAAATTTCATATTTAGCCACAATGAATCTATTTGAGAATATAATTAAGTAAATAAAAGTGCGTTTTCCCTTATCGTGTATTCTTTTAAATGAGATGGTCACACATACACATTTGACACCTTTGCATTCAGCCTTGCTGGGGACCCAACACGGGGCCATGCAGCAGTTCTTGAACTCACTGCTGCATCAGCCCACATTTCTCTTCACTTGTTTTTTTTTTTTTTAATTATTACATAAGGGTAGGGGAAGGGGAAATGGGAGATGGGATTACAAGGTGGGGAATTGAACCCTCACTAACAAGGTGAAAGTTCATAGCCAACCAACTGAGCTACTAAGATTCCCCTTCACTTGTGTACTATATGTGAACTACTCAGAAAATACAAATGATTGGTATGCCAAATTTTCGACGCCAGATAATTCTTTTTATGTTTTGTTTCGTTTAATTGTCTTTTGTTTATTAAAATATGGGTAGTGAAATTATGCTTGATGGATTTTAATTATTTCTCTCATTTGTGTTCTCTAAGCCGGAAACTCTGCATCCTGGTCAGTTGTATTTTATGAGTGATTGATATTTGACACAAATATCATGTTTTGTGTCGTATTACAGCCTACTCTTATGACTTCTATCGCTTAATTCATGACGTAACCGGCGTATTTGAACTTATATCGTTATATTTCATGTGTATAGGTACGATGACGACAAACGATGGAAACTGTGCTTAAGATGATTGGAATTCGTAGCATATGACGATTAGATGAGGTGACGAATCGAAGACCACAAAGAATGAACTAAAAGGAGATTAAATCGACTGAAGAAACCTCGGTTTTCCTCCGCATCGCGGGAAGCCTCAGAACATCAGGCCATCCAGTCGCATCGCGTGAAGAAAGCGAACCAACCAACTCAGTCATCAGTATCTCACTTTTCCTTCGCATCGCGAAAGGAAAGCGAGAACCCTCAGTACATTGCGTGATCCTTCCCCGATGCGGAAAGAAAGAGGGGATCTGCGGAAGTTGTCCCGATTCGATTAGGATTTGGATTCCTTATTTGTTATTTTTACCGTAGCCTATATATAGACATTTTAATAGCTGAGAACGGTGTACTGGGATTATTCAAGGATTTGTAAGCCACCGTTCTATTTTTCTCTCTCTAGGTTTATTTTCTTTTCTCATCTTTTTCAACCCTAGTTTATTCATGGCTTCTTTTGTCTATGATTGAATCATGAGTAGCTAAAACTCTTAATTCTAGGATTGTGGCGAAAGACTTGAAAGTTGATTTGATGACAATTTCTATCTATTAATTTTCCATATTTTGGGTTGCTTATTTATTCTTGATCTTAATTGTTTGATTATCTGGCCAATAGTTAGACATTATCTGTGGTGCATGAATTGAACTTGAGAAAGGGAATTCACGTATGTAATAAGAATAAATAGAGTTTGTTCGATTTAATCGTTTCGCTAATCAGGATAGAGATATACCCTTTAGCCCTACTTAGTTGAATACGGAGAAATAAATGCGTTCTTGTTACCTCTGATGACCATAGAGATATAGGCGTTATAGTAACATCTACAGGCTTGTGAGTAGTTCGAGAGAATATCATAAAACATAATTAACCCGTTAACTAGTAACCCAGGAAATAAAATAGGTGGAATTGTCTGAAGATCAACTAGATTGTCGAAAGCCATAACCCTAGATCTTTCTCTCATCTGATAATTCTTATAATCTTTGTCAACATAGTCCCAGTCATAAAAATACCCATCACAAATTGTTTACTTTTCAGTTTTAGTTTAGTACAACAAACATCTTGATTTTTACTTTCTTGAATAGTTTCATTCGAATTTGAATTAGTTTAAACAGTAGAATCTAAGTCTCTGTGGGATCAATATCTGGACTTAACAGACTATATTACTTGTACGACCACGTATACTTGCGTGTGCGTTTGGGAGCAACAAGTTTTTGGCGCCGTTGCCGGGGACTTAGAAAAAATTTACTGTTTTTCTAATTTGAGTTTGTTTTTTTTCTTCTATTCAAGTCTTTACGTTTTCGTTGTTCTACTTGTGTCACTTCAGGCTTCTCTGGTTTATGCCAAGCACTAGAAGTTCAGGAAAACCGTTAGCTGATCTTGATGACGAAATCGAAAGAACATTTCATCGACAGAAAAGAATGGCTAACGAAGCAGCAAGACTTGCTCTTGAACAGGCAGAAAGGGATAGAGCCAGAAACGACGATGAATAGGGTGAAAGAGCTGCTGCGAGGGCACAAGAACAACGAATTCTTTTATCCAGTTATGCTAGGCCCAGTCTGGCAACTATTGCTAAGGCTATTGTTAGGCCTGACATTATTGGAAATTTCGAGCTAAAAGAAAGAGCAGTGCGGCCGGTGCAGCATACGTGCCAGTATATGGGTAAGTCTAGTGAAGACCCGCATAAACGCTTGATGCAGTTCGTGGAGTTGAGTGAAAATTTCCAATATAGAGATGTTCCCGATGGTTATGTGAAGCTGTCCTTATTTCCATTCTCACTGATTGGCGAAGCGAGGGAATGGCTGACGAATCTACCGGCAGGTTCTATTACTTCTTGGGAGATATTATCAAATAAGTTTATCGACAGGTTCTTCTCACCCAAGAAAACAAAGGAGCTACGAGGAAGAATTGCTAACTTCACTCAGAGAGATTCCGAATCTCTACCACATGCTTGGGAAAGGTATAAGGGCTATCTGCGAGATTCCATCACATGCTGCCAAAGGAGATCATTGGCAACTATTTCGTAGAGGGTCTTAACCATGAATCGAGGGCCCTGTTGAATGCTTCAGCTCAAGGGCAGATCTTGAACAAAACATATGAAGAGATGGAAGATCTCCTTGAGATGATGTCTGAGGGTCATCATGAGTATCATGAGAATAGCCGGGGGTTACCACAAAAAGCTACTGGGGTTCTTAAAGGTGATGATGTTGCAGCTATCCAGGCTGACATTGGTACTCTCACTAACGTGATGTTGAGGGTGTTCCCTCAAGCTCAGCAGATTCAACCAGTTCAACATATTAAGCAGGCAGCATGTGTAAGTTGCGGTGAACCTCATGATTATAAAAATTGTCCATTGAATCCAGAGTCCGTCTATTTTGTGGGGCAGCAGAATCGCGATATTGGTAGTCGGGAAAACTATTATAGAAATAATTACAACACTTCATTTGGGAAGTAGGATTTCCACAAGCCGAACAATTATCATCAACCTCAAGCTCAGCCAGCTAACAATTTAGAGGAGATGATGAAGCAGCTCATAGCTCAAAATCAGGTGATGCAGCAGCAAAATCAGAAAATTCAGAGTGAGATGCAGAAATATTTTCACGAGCTTGAGCGTCAGATGGGGCAGATGGATCTTATGCAGAATGTCAGACCTTCGACTGCTCTTCCAAGTGATACTGAAAAGAATCCAAAAGAATGCAAGGCAGTCACCTTGAGGAATGGTAGAGAGCTAGAAGAAGTGCCGCCGAAAAAGAAGAACATAGCAGAGGCAGAACTTATCCCTGCTAAGAGAGCTGAACCAAAGCAAACAGCCACAGAGCAATATGTAGAGGAAGTGGTGTGACCACCCCCTCCCTTTCCACAGTGACTTCAGAAACAGAAAGCAGATTCGGCTTGCAAGAAATTTCTTGAACTCTTAAATCAGGTACACATCAACATACCTTTGGTGGAGCTTCTGCAAGAAGTCCCAAAATATGCGAAATATATTAAAGATGTGGTCACAAACAAATGGTGTTGGACAGAGTTTGAGACTGTTGCACTTACTGAGGAATGCAGTTCTAGAGTGAAGAGTAAAATTCCTCCAAAGTTGAAAGATCCGGCAGGTTCACAATTTCAATTACGATTGGCAACATTGAAGTTGGGCTATAATTGTGTGATTTGGGTGTGAGTATTAATCTGATGCCCACCTCTGTGTTCCGAACGTTGGGTTTGGGAGAGCCTAGGCCAACCACTATTACATTGCAGTTGGCTGATCGATCTCTCGCTTATACTGATGGTATTATTGAGGACGTTCTTGTGAAGGTAGGCCCATTTATTCTGCCGGTTGATTTTGTGATACATGATTATGAGGCAGATAAGAGTGTTCCTCTCATCATGGGGAGAGGATTCTTGGCTACTGCTGATGCTGTGATCCGAGTGAAAGATGGGAAGATGTCCATGACAGTTAATGGGCAAGAGGCGACTTTTGATGTGTTTAAAGCTACTAGACTTCCAGTCCATTATGAGGAGTTGAAGATGATTTCCGTGGTGGAACCCGAGCTCACTAATGCCGAGTTAGATCACTTTCTAGCCTCGCGAGATCCATTGGAGACAGCTTTGGTGTATGGGGAAGATCTGAAAATTGATGCAGAAGTGGAGGAGTGTCTTAGTATTCTTGACACTTCATGTGCTTATCTACGAGCAAGTACACCGTTTGAGGAGCTAGACAGACCAGAGTCATGGAAGAAGCCGAAATCATCTATTGAAGAGGCTCCCGTTCTTGAGTTGAAACCATTGCCTCCTCACTTTCGCTATGCTTTCTTGGGCAGTGGAGACACATTGTCCGTAATCCTCTCTGCTTATTTGACTAATGTGCAGGTTGAACGTGTGTTACGAGTGCTAAGAGAGCGAATCCGAGCCCTTGGGTGGTCGATAGCTGATATTCGAGGTATTAGTAGCTCGTTTTGCATGCACAAAATATTATTGGAGGAAGACAGCAAACCTAGTATTGAGTGTCAGAGGCGATTGAACCCGATCATGAAGGAGGTAGTGAAGAAAGAGGTAATCAAGTGGCTTGACAACCGCATTATTTATCCCATCTCAGACAGTAATTAGGTGAGTCCTGTACAATGTGTCCCGAAGAAAGAGGGCATAACTGTGGTGGAAAACGAGAAGAATGAATTGGTGCCTCAACAAACTGTTACGGGCTGGAGGATATGTATCGACTATCGCAAGTTGAGCAACGCCACCAGAAAAGATCATTTTCCTTTACCCTTCATGGATCAGATACTCGACAGATTGGCTGGGCACAATTATTATTGCTTTTTGGATGGTTATTCAGGTTACAACCAGATCATGATCGCGCCCAAGGATCAAGAAAAGACCACATTCACATGTCCATATGGCACATTTGCATTCCGGAGGATGCCTTTCGGTTTGTGCAATGCTCCAGGTACCTTCCAGCGTTGCATGATGGCTATCTTCACCGATATGGTGGAAAATTATGTGGAGGTATTTATGGATGACTTCTCAATTTTTGGAGATTCTTTTGATGATTGTTTAAACCATCTTGATGTCGTGTTAGCTCGTTGTGAAGAAACGAACTTGGTACTTAACTGGGAAAAATGTCATTTTATGGTTCGAGAGGGAATTGTTCTTGGGCACAAGATATCGAGCAAGGGAATAGAGGTTGATAAGGCGAAGATTGAAGTAATTGAAAAACTGCCACCACCCGTTTCAGTCCGGGGAGTGCACAGTTTTCTTGGGCATGCTGGATTCTACCGACGGTTCATCAAAGACTTCTCTAAAGTTGCTAATCCAATGTGCAAGATTTTAGAGAAAGATGTGAATTTTGTGTTTAATGAAGCCTGTCTGACGGCTTTTGATGAGCTAAAACGAAGGTTGGTGTCTGCTCCTATTATCATCGCACCCGATTGGTCTCTGCCGTTTATTTTAATGTGTGATGCAAGTGATTTTGCTGTGGGTGATGTCCTTGGTCAGAAAAGGGACAAGATATTTCATCCTATTTATTATGCCAGCAAGGCACTTGATGCAGCCCAGATGAACTATACTGTCACAGAGAAGGAGTTGTTGGCGGTTATCTACGCCTTTGACAAATTCCAATCATATCTGGTGGGCACGAAGACGGTTGTCTACACTGATCACACGACAGTTCGTTACTTGTTTGCAAAGAAGGATGCAAAGCCGAGGCTTATTCGTTGGGTGTTGCTGCTGCAAGAGTTTGACATCGAGATTCTTGATCGAAAGGGCACAGAAAATCAAGTAGCAGATCACTTATCGAGATTAGAAGATCGGGAACATGTGGATGAAGCAGTGGTGATTAATGAGACTCTTCCTGACGAACAACTTTTTGTTCTTCAATCAGCTGAGGTGCCATGGTATGCAGACATGGTGAACTTTATAGTGAGTGAGATTTACCCCTGGTGCTAATCATGAGAAGAAGAAGAAGAAGAAGCGAATTCTGCATGACAGTCGTTTCTATGTGTGGGATGAGCCCTATCTCTACCGGGTTGGCACAGATCAACTGATCAGAAGGTGTGTTCCAGAGGAAGAGGTCTCAACAATTCTGGAGAAGTGTCACTCATCAACCTATGAAGGACATCATGCTGGGGACAGAACAACTGCAAAGGTACTTTAGTTCGGGTTCTACTGGCCAAATTTGTTCAAAGATGCTCATGAATTTATGCGATCATGTGATAGCTGCCAGAGAACCGGAAATATCTCCAAGCGTCATGAAATGCCTTTGAAGGGCATCTTAGAAATCGAGCTGTTTGATGTGTGGGGTATTGACTTCATGGGTCCCTTCATCCCACCTAAGGGGAATAAATACATATTGGTTGCTGTAGACTATGTCTCGAAGTGGGTGGAAACCATTACATTTCCCACCAATGATGCTAGTGTGGTGGCGCGATTGCTGAAAAACAACACTTTTACAAGGTTTGGGACCCCTCGGGCCATCATCAGTGATCAAGGTACGCATTTTTGCAATTGGCTCTTTGATAAATTGCTGCTCAACTATGGGGTGAAACACAAGATAGCGACTGCTTATCACCCTCAGACGAGTGGTCAAGTGGAGGTATCGAACAGAGAAATCAAGAGGATTTTGGAGAAGACTATAAGCGTAAGTAGAAAAGATTGGTCATTAAAGCTTGATGACGATCTGTGGGCATACAGAACAGCTTACAAAACTCCGATTGGCACATCTCCCTATAAGCCCGTTTTTGGTAAGGCATGTCATCTACCAGTTGAGCTTGAGCATAGAGCCTATTGGGCGATCAAGAAGCTGAATCTGGACATGGTTAAAGTTGGGGAAAAGAGATTGTTGCAGCTGCATGAGTTGGAAGAATTTCGCTATCATGTTTATGAAAACGCGAAAATGTACAAGGAGCGAACTAAGAGAATTCATGACAGGCTCATCCAATCTCGTGACTTTGAGCCTAGGCAATTAGTGTTGCTATATAACTCTAGGCTGAAGATTTTCGGTGGAAAGCTGAAGAGTAAGTGGTCCGGGCCATTCGAGGTAGTTCGTGTGACTGCACATCGTGCAGCCGAGCTAAAAAGACCCAACTCGGATGAGACATTCTTGGTGAACGGGCAAAGAGTTAAGCATTACTACGGGGAGGCCACTGACCGCGCAAGGACCACCATCGATCTAGAAGAGGCTTCAGGAAAGCCTACGTCATGCCGCGATGTTAAATCAGGCGCTTCTCGGGAGGCAACCCGTGTTAAAAAAAAGTGTCGTGCCACAACCTTAACTAAGGTGCTTGTTGGGAGGCAACCCAACCTTTTGTATGATATAGGTCACGTTTGTTCATGTTGCAGGAATTGGGCGGAAAGAAGAAAAATACAAAGTGCCCAGTGATATGCACATCGGTCCCGCGATGCGTACAGATCGCGCGTGAAAAGTCAGAATGCCCAGTGATTTGTGCGATCCATCCGCGATGCGGACCGATCGCGCATAGTTCTACAGCCTCGCGCTTTCCTTCCGCGATGCGGACGGATCGCACGGGTCGACCCGATTTGTATTTAACTTTCTTATGTAGGTTATAACCGCCCCCTCTTCTCATTATCACCACAAAACATTCCTCCAACTCACCTCATCCCCTCTCATACGAAAAATTCTCATCCCCATTCCCTCTCTCACAAAAACAACTTCAAGTTGCTTTAATCCATCCCCCATTAACATCACAAGGTAAGTGTTCATCTTCTATTTTTGTTTCTTGTTATTGATGTTGGTAGTTGTAAAGTAGGGATATGGGTATGGGCGAATTTTGGGCGGGGATTGGTATTGCTTGTGTGATATGTGTGATTGTGGCTAGAATGTGATTCCCATTGCACAAGGGAGGGTTCTTCAACCCACTATTGTTATCAAAAGTTAAGGGACGATTTTACGCCCACATTGTGTTCGATAAAAGTCCTAAACCAAGTTTTTTGTGAAATTGTGAAGTCTTGAGTAGCAATGGAACATTAACCGAACATAGGAACCCTTGTGCATCTACTTTTACCATAAAATTCGAATTGTGAGGAAGGATTGGAGAATTGTGATTTTTTCCATCCCAAACCCTACAACATGAAAATAGCTTGCTTTGTTTTTGTTTGTGTTGTCATGTAGGAGTAGTTCACTTTTTTTTTTTCATTTTCATAATGTAGTTTGAATTAAGTGTGGGGTCGTGCCATGACCCCTTGGTTATTGACCTATACCTCTCGTTTGGTAATGCGTTGTTTTGCAGGAAAAATGGTTCACGCCAAGTCCAAGGGAAAAGCTGTCGCCTCCTCCTCCCAAGCACAAAAAGAGGAAGAGCACAAAACCCGTCCAAAGTGACGAAAGGGCAAACATCCGAAAAGGGAAAGCATCCCGCGGCTGTCATTCCGCCAGCATCTAAAAAGACAACCCACCCCCGTCTCTCGAGGGAAGGAGCAGAGTGGTATGCGAGGTTTGACACCTCGAAGGGGTACAATCATGAGCGAGCAATCAGTCCAGTCCCTTTGAAGAAGAATTTTCAGGATATCTACGACCGTATAGTTGCCATGGGATGGACGTCTGTATTCGAACAACCAGGGACTGTGAACATTGATTTGGTCATGGAACTTTATGCTAGCATGCCAATCCGTAGGACTCGAGATTCTGTGTTCATTCGGAAAAATTGGGTGCCATTGACGGCATCAACCTTGTGCGGGGCAATTGGAGTCCCGGATGTACCTATTGAGACACTACTAGAATTCATCAAAAGGCCCGATTACAGGGCTATCCGGGAAACTCTTTGTGGAGCCAACTCAAAGCTCAATGGGCACGATACTCAGGGCCTCTTCGGAAGCATCGGAGCATGAGCATGAGTAACTTTTGTAGAGAGGCTCGAGTGTGGTTGCGCCTTCTAAATGCTAAAATCATGCCCCTTGATCACTTCTCGGAGGTACAAAGGGAGAGAGTGTGCATTGTGTACTTCCTGATGACAGGGCAGCCGGTGAACATCGGATATTGGATGCTGCAGGAAATTCGCAGAGTGCGGGCTGGCAAGTAGAAAAGGCTGAGTTATGGAAACACTCTCACTTCCTACTTAATAAGGCTTGACGAGGAGTTGGCATACTCTACTGATAGAGTACTTGAGGCGCCCATTGACTCGCTCGACATCTCAAATGTAATAGCCCCAGCGAGTGTATCCGGACATCATTTGACTCCGGCAGAGGAGAGGTCCGCCCAGTCCACTGTACTAGCCCAGCTTTACTCGGGAATGATGGTTGCGAGTGAGAACTTCAATATTGATCTCACAAGGGTATTTATTCAGAACCCCCACACTCCACATTCTCGGGCACCGGTGGGCGAGCTGTCTCAGTTACCTGCGGATGAGGATAAGAACTCGGCTGATCGAGTAATGGCTGCATTCGAAGACGAGGAGGAGGTAGAGTCGCTGATGCAAGACAACGACAATGAAGAAGAGGAGGATGCCAAGCAAGATGAGGGCGAGGCTGATGATGAGGATTTCCTCGATGAGGACGACTAGGCCCTAGTGGGCCCCAGGGAGTATTTCTTACCTTGCTTACGCTTTATTTGTTTTCAAATATATATGCATTGAGGGCAGTGCATAACTTTAAGTGTGGGGTGGGAAAATACGTCCCTGGTTTGTAACAACATGTTTTGAGGTTGCGGATGATGATTAGTATGCCTTAAGATTTTTTTAAAGTAGTTTTACATCTTAGTGTTGAAAAAAAAAAGATTTTATTTTCTTTATTTTTCTTTGATAACTTCTTAAGTCCCTCATTAGTAGGCATTCATCATCCACCCCCTTTTGTTTTCTTATGGCCTCGGTTCTTTTCCGAGGGGGGGGGGGGGGCTTTGAACCGATCGTAGGTAGATTTTTCTTTTATAGTCATAGAAAGGGCTGTTCCTGATGACGGGTGGATGACAACCTGCTTGAGGGAAAATTAGTCCTTAGGCTAGGTGTATTGGGATAGGTGAGATATTGGCATATGAGTGATCTTGAAATCTGTTGTGAAAACATGCCATGAAAATTGTATCACTTTTCTTGAAAACACTTTGAAATGGTTTTTGTTTGATTCATATGACCCACTTGGCATTGTTGATTGTCATTGTTGTTTGATTCGAGGGACAACCGGATCCCTCTTGCGTTGATTGTGTGCCATGTGTGAGTAAGGTTTCGTATTTGAATCCATGTTTGGTATTGACATCTAGAACTTTCCCTGTGTGTTCACAAAACGAAATGAAGTTTGGTTGAGCCTAGAAAGTGATAGAGGCGTTTCCTTGTTTAGTCACTAAAAAGCCTAAAGAGTTATCCTACCAACTTGCAAATATTACCCTAGTTACCCCTTTTGAGCCTTTAGTTTTTTCTTTGATAGCAGTTAATTAGCCTTTAACCCTTCGTTCTATAACACTTGATGTTTGATCCAAAACACTCCATGAGCACTTTAATCAATTAGAAGTATAATGGGAGTTGGGATGTAAAATAAATAGGGGAAATAGTTGTTAATTGAAATCTAGGAAGACAATGGGAGCACCGAATGAATAGAACTAATTCACTTGTTAGTTGGGAATTGAAAGAAAAAAGAGAAAAGAAAGAAATCTGAAAAAGATGTAGCGAAACAGTTTTCCTTCTAACTTGTGTGACTTTAAAAAAAAAGGGTGGTGCTTAAACAAAGAAAATGGGTGAATTGGGAGAAATTTAAAGGTTGGTTGGTATTGAATAAGGGCTAATGAAGAAATCGTGCAAGAATGATAAAAGTATAAGTATTAAAGTGCTTAGGGAGGTTAGTCACTATTATCCAAATAATTCCTACCCGTCCCGTAGCGTACATTACAACCCTCAAAGTCCTACTTGATTCTAGGTTCGTCTTACTTGGGTTAGTGGAGTGGTTACACTACAGGCAAGCCTATGGTATGTCGTATTTTACATGTGATGTTCCTTGTGAGAGTGAGCGTACTTATTGATTCCAGGTCCATTGATTTAAACTTATGTGATTCTTGATGAGATATGGACTACTTTGTTGTGGTGAGGGCACATAATTAGCAATAGAGTGGTGAAGTGTTGGTTTCTTGATCATAAGGTTGCTTATATGCGTTAAAGTGGTGTCGTTGAGTCAACTGGTTTTGAAATTTGAAGTGTTTTCTTTGGGAAGAAGTACTTGGTGCTGAAAATGAGGCTTTTAAACCTTTGGCATGGCTTTCGAAACTTGGGTCATTGTTTTGGTTTTGAAAATGAGATAGCCATACTAGCCGAATCCCGTTGCAGACCTATTTGAATGAGTTGAGCTAGAAGTGTAGTCTGGTGTTGGTTTGTGTTTGCTCGAGGGCGAGAAATGTCTAAGTGGGGGGTGGTGATATTTGGCACAAATATCATGTTTTGTGTCGTATTACATCCTACTCTTATGACTTTTATCGCTTAATTCATGACGTAACCGTCATATTTGAACTTATGTCGTTATATTTCATGTGTATAGGTACGATGACGACGAACGATGGAAACTGTGCTTAAGATGATTGGAATTCGTAGCATATGACGATTAGATGAGGTGACGAGTCGAAGACCACAAAGGATGAACTAAAAGGAGATTAAATCGACTGAAGAAACCTCGCTTTTCCTCCGCATCGCGGGAAGCCTCAGAACATCAGGCCATTAAGTCGCATCGCGTGAAGAAAGCGAACCAACTAGTCATCAGTATTTCGCTTTTCCTTCGCATCGCGGAAGGAAAGCGAGAACCCTTAGTACATTGCGCGATCCTTCCGCGATGCGGAAGGAAAACGGGGATCTGCGGAAGTTGTCCCGATTCGATTAGGATTTGGATTCCTTATTTGTTATTTTTACCCTAGCCTATATATAGACATTTTAATAGATGAGAACGGTGTGCTGGGATTATTCAAGGATTTGTAAGCCACCGTTCTATTTTTCTCTCTCTAGGTTTATTTTCTTTTCTCATCTTTTTCAACCCTAGTTTATTCATGGCTTCTTTTGTCTATGATCGAATCATGAGTAGCTAAACCTTGTAATTCTAGGGTTGTGGCGAAAGACTTGAAAGTTGATTTGATGACAATTTCTATCTATTAATTTTCCATATTTTGGGTTGCTTATTTATTCTTGATCTTAATTGTTTGATTATCTGGCCAATAGTTAGACACTATCTGTGGTGCGTGAATTGAACTTGAGAAAGGGAATTCACGTACGTAATAAGAATAAATAGAGTTTGTTCGATTTAATCGTTTCGCTAATCAGGATAGAGATATACCCTTTAGCCCTACTTAGTTGAATACGGAGAAATAAATGCGTTCTTGTTACCTCTGATGACCATAGAGATATAGGCGTTATAGTAACATCTACAGGCTTGTGAGTAGTTCGAGAGAATATCATAAAGCATAATTAACCCGTTAACTAGTAACCCAGGAAATAAAATAGGTGGAATTGTCTGAAAATCAACTGGATTGTCGAAAGCCATAACCCTAGATCTTTTTCTCATCTGATAATTCTTACAATCTTTGTCAACATAGTCCCAGTCATAAAAACACCCATCACAAATTGTTTACTTTTCAGTTTTAGTTTAGTACAACAAACATCTTGATTTTTACTTTCTTGAATAGTTTTATTCGAATTTGAATTAGTTTAAACAGTAGAATCTAAATCTCCGTGGGATCGATATCTGGACTTAACAGTCTATATTACTTGTATGACCACGTATACTTGCATGTGCGTTTGGGAGCAACATTGATTTTGTCATAGTTCAATTACTTTAATAGGACAAAAGATAACTTTGTGACTTTATTATTATAGATGGTAAAGTTCATACCTTAATCTAACAAAAAATAAGATAAAAGTTCGGTGGTAATACGTGAAGTTAATCCTTGCATTCTGGCATGTGTTCGTTATCTTTCCCTTTGTATCTTCTTAATAATGGCTAAAAATGTAAGTTGTGTACATAAATTTGTGTTAGGTTCAAATCTTTTATATGCTGCTCCAAATAGAATTATTAGATGTTTCTTTTGTCCCCTTCATGGTCACATCCCGTGATTTTCATTCCTTCTGTTCATTTTAAGATTGTAAACAAAACTAGTGAGGAAATTATTTTTCGGAAAAGTTCCAAATTACCCTTCAATCTGTTATCTTTTGGTAAATGTCCGGTCTTCTAAAAATTGGACTTCTATCCATATTGACCCCCATCCTTGTCTAATTAGATTAATTCGTGTTGTTGAAGGGTAATTTTGACCATTTTTCTGAAATTTTAATCCTCATCTTTTAGCTTAATTCGAATATTCCATAGCTCAGATATGAAATGTCTTCGCAAAGCGAAAAGATAGAGAATATCACAAGTCTGAATACACCAAAACCCAGTAGTACCGTCAAGAAGCATCTAAGAATATTTGAGTGTAATTGTGAGACTCAGTGTGAAGCAAGAAAATCGACAATAAGGGAAAAGAACTGATGATTGCCACCACAACGAAGAGCATTTGACTCACCTTAGCAAAAACACAATGCCTGCTGCAATACTAGTAGTAGGATCTGTACAAACAAAAACGACAATGAGGATGAGCCTAAAGCCTAGCAAGATCATTAACCCACCTGGCCATCAATTCACGTGGAGCAAGTCTCCAAAAATACGGTGCATGCCATGTGTGGGATATAATGTATAATTTAAGTACAATAATATGTATAAGTGAATGATAGCAGGTATACATGTTCAGCTCAAATACAACATCAAAGTGACACCTATGCATTGCAACATATCGTCCATCAGGTGCAATCTTACCTGCATTGAACTATGTGTTTCAACAATCCATTCATAGTCAACCTAATCCATCAACAACCCAACCGAGTGTTACACTGTCCGCCATTGTGCTGGCTAGGGGTGTACATGGACTGGGTTGGTTCGGATATTTTAAACACCAAACCAAATCAATTGCATCGGGTTTTAAAATTTATACACTAAACCAAACCAATAAAATTCGGGTTTTCTCAGGTTTTTTTTCTTTCCCGAATAGTCTTGATACAAAACAAATACACTTTTACTTCAAATATTTCTTTAGTCCTAGTAAGATACAACTATATAATTAAGGTGTTTCTTAAGAAAATAACACAAAATGTGAGAAGAGTGATGACATTGTATTAAAATATTCAACAAAAGATAATAAACTCGGTTAAAATAAATACTGCTAATTAATAAGCCATAAGGAAATTATCACAATCTAAAACTACTAAGTCATGCTAAATAAGTACGGATAATAAGTATTAATTACATGACAAAGAAAAAAAACTTAAGTTATGTATTTTTACTCTCTAAACCAATTATGCAAAACTAAAGAATAGATATTCAACACTATTGTCACTCTTAGTGGTAAATTTAATTTCTTTTGTTAGCATTAGTGTTGAGTTGGTTTTGGTTTGGACTTTAATTGAGTTACCAACATTTATAGGATATAAAACTTATTGACATTCAAAATTCTAAGTTCAAGCTTGAATAATATGATAATAGATAAAAAAACTACGATTTTTTTTTTTTAAATATTTATTAATTACATTACAAATAAATATTTTTATGTATAAAATATTTTAAAAATTGAATACATGTAATGTCGGGTTTGTTTCGTTCAATTTGATTTTTTTTTTAGCTAAAACCAAACCAAACCAATTATGGTCGGGTTTTTTTTTTCAACACCAAACCAAGTCAAACCAAATCACTAGTCGGGGTTTTTTTTCCCGGTTTGACTCGGTTTATCGGTTTGGTGCGGTTCGTTGGTTTACTTTGTACACCCCTAGTGCTGGCTACTTGGACTGTGGGTGAATTAGGTACCGAGTGCCCACAGCCAGAGGCGAATCCAGGATTTCATGAGGATGGGTTCACCATTGCTTTAAGATAAGTGATAGACTATGTAATAAGTCTACGTAAATATTGTAAATATTCTCTTCCTTATGTATAGTAATTAGGTTCTATAATTTAGCCTAGTATTATGCTGCTAGTGAGATACCTACTTTGTATATAATGACTTTCATACATCAATACAGATCACGGATTGATTTCCTACATGGTATCAGACTAGGTTTCTCCTAAAAACCCTAACATCCAAAACCCTAGCCGTCCACCTCCCTCTCTCCTAACCCTAGCCGTAGTCACCCCCCCTTCTTTCTCCTCCCCCTTCTCTCTTCAATGGCTGACAACAAAAATTTCCATTCTGCTTTAACCGTCACGAACGTGAAATCTTTAATCCCAATCACTCTAGACATGGAAACCGGCCATTATCATGAATGGGCGACACTATTCAAAGTTCTAGCCCGTGTCCACTCCGTACTTGAGCACATCATACCACCGACTGACGCCACTGAACTCACCGCGTACAACGCAATGAAGGCGACTAATCTTCCGCTCTGGAAAAGGCTAGATGCGGTGGTCTTTCAATGGATATATGCCACCGTATCCCATGATATTCTTACCTCTATTCTCGTGGCGGATGATGTTGCGGAGAAGGTGTCACACCCTAGCAATGGTAGGGAATGACGGGCACCCGGCTCTCATCAGAGTCGAGCGAACCCTTAGACATTCACTCTATTAAAACCTGTCATTTCAAAAGCTTGTAAGAACATAAATTTTTTCCAAATAGAAATCATTATCCCTATAACGATTATGAAAACTTTCAATCAATAAGTACTTTAGACCAATCTAAATTATCTGAAATACATACTCTTTTAAAATCCATAAATGACTCAACTGATATCACTTTGTCGACATCTCAACAAACATACCACAGGACACTGTCTGCAGAAGTCTCTAAGAAGTGGACTGGACATTATGAGTCAGGACAGGGCCCTGACATACCCATAATCATACATATCTATACATGACTCAGCACAGCTCCAGAATGAGGTGGAACTTGCCAATCCCAGCAGACGTCAGAGCATCCTAGCTGTATACTTAACCTGCCAAACAATCTGGGGCTGCGGGCATGAACGCAGCGTCCCCAGGCAAAAGGACGTCAGTACGGACAATGTACTTAGTATGTAAGGTGGTAACAAATCATAATCATAACTTGATTTAGGAGAGCAGAAATCACAATCTAACTCAATACCTGCAGCCTTCGCTGGAAGAAACATGAATGTATACACGAAGTCTCAAAACAATCTTTAAGTAAATAATGCAATCTAACACACATTCGTTAAGTAAAAAAAATGCAATCTAACACACATGCCGCTTCCGGCATGTTAACAAAATGGTCCATTCGGACAGCCGCTTCCGGCTAGTATCACAATAGTCCCTTCGGACGACCGCTTCCGGCATAATAATGATGGCCCCTATGGGCAGCCGCTTCCGGCTCAATAATAATGATGACCCCTTCGGGCAGCCGCTTCCGGCTCAATAATAATAATGCTATGGAATGTAAACATAAGTCGTAAATGAAATGAAATAGTAAAACTTCGCACCCCCTTCGGAGTGGTTTTGAAAATCTAAATAGTAAAATCTTGCACCCCCTTCGAAGTGGTTTTGAAATCTAAATAGTAAAATCTCGCACCCCCCTTCGGAGTGGTTTTGAAAATCTAAATAGTAAAATCTCGCACCCCCTTCGGAGTGGGTTTGAAATCTAAATAGTAAAATCTCGCACCCCCTTCGGAGTGGTTTTGAAAGTCTAACTTTATGTTTCCTTTAGTATAAAACTAATTTCCTCGAAATCATTAGTAAAACCATATGCACAACTCAACTGGCACCTTATGGGTGTTCCCTTTGGAACAGAATAGGAGTACAATATCAATAAACCATCACAAGAAACATTTAGACCTTACGCGTCTAAGAATGGTATCATATGGAGAACATATAGAATGAATAGCACAAGAATGATGAATCATATTCGAAACCTATGAATAGAGTTACCCAAAGTTCATATCATTCATCACCTACATCTAAGACATGCCAAAAGAAAGAAGGGTTAGCCTTACATACCTGTTAGCGACTATTCGCAAACCCGTTCGCCTTGTCGCTCTTTTAGCCTATTTAATATAAGAGTAACGTTATCGTCAGTAACTATATTTTCTAGCTCGTAAATCCGTAGCCCATTTCTTATAGAACTTATCCTTTAGCTTATACATTCTTGTTTAAGGTTTTCTATTAGCTACAGACTTAACGAAAATCGGGCAGCACTTCCCCTATATATTCGCCTAACCCGAATTTCTAATTGTCCTCCTGTCAACACAGAAATACCAATAACAACAATATATATAATAAATTCTCCCAATTCAGCCCATAACAATTCTAACAACCCAACAACTTTTCTAAATACATTTCAACCCACAATTTCCTATAACATCGATTTCATGCATTTTCTTAATTCCAATTTCGTCCAATTCAATTTTAATAACTCCATTACCACACTATCAACACAATTACACCATAAAACAAGAAAATCTTACCTAAATTTTCTCGGAGGAATTTCTACTCTTAATTGCTCCAATTTCGCAATTTCTTCTTCCTCGATTCAATATCCAATGTTGCTATTACTTCCTTGAACTTGCAAATCATCTTGATATTAAATCAAAGCAACAAAATAACAAAATTTTCTTGGCCATGGCTGGCCGTGAGCAGCAGCCATGGCCATGCTCTCTTCTCCTTTTTTGTTTGCAAAAGAATGAACTTTTGTGTTGAAAATCAATTTTGTTCATATATGCTTTCTTTTGCTTTGACACGTTATTGTCTTACATGCTGCCCACTTGCTGACCACGTGGCAGCCCACTTGGTGCCACGTGGCAGCCCACTTGGTGCCACGTGGCAGCCCTATTGCCAATTTTTTTTTCTCGGGTGGGGCCCACAAGGCTTAATTAAATTAATTAATCACTAATCCTTACTTAATAATCTAATCACAATTAATTAATCCCTAATCCCTACTTAATAATTTAATCATAATTAATTATTTCCTAATCTCCAATAATATTTTACACCAAATAGAATTTATAACAATTTTTGTAATAATAAAAGTTGAAAATTAAAAGCTCTTATTTCATGTCCGAAAATAATTCCGCCTTTAACTTGAGTCGATTTGCTTGCGGATAATTTGACGTATAAATGTACGGGGTATAACAGAAGGCTTGGAATCAAGTTGATCAACTTTTCCAAGACAACAAGCACTCAAGGGTAGCGTACCTTGAAACCGAGTTCACCACCACAAAAATGGCCGACTTTGGCTCAGTTATGGCCTATTATAATAGGCTCAAGTCTCTCGCGGATCAGCTTGCCAACATGGGGTCGCCGGTGTCCGACCAACGTCTGGTCTTGCACCTCCTTGCAGGCTTACCGGAGACATATGCACACTTTGTCACCACCATCCAGCAGAAGGATGTGCTGCCCTTTTTCTCTGAAGTGTGCTCCAGACTCAAGCTCGAATACGCCGCAGCCAAGGAACATGCCCGCGATTCTAGTCCCGCGGCTCTGCTTGTTGATAATGATACTCCCTCTCCGCCACCTGGCGGCAACACTAATTCAAAGCAAGTTAGCTTAAATCCCAAACTAACTTAAATACGCCAAATTATTCCCCGGCAACAGCGCCATTTTTGATAACGTCCAAATACACTCCTCAAAGAGAAAGTGTACACGGTCGTATGCAATATATTTACCCAACTATGAGTCGGGGTCGATCCCACAGGGAACAATGTGCTAGGCGATTAAGAAAGTAAGGAACTTTCACCAACTACGCTAAAGCCAAACGATAGATAATATTTTGGTTTTTGTTTGAGAAAATTATAACTAATGCGGAAATGTAAACTAACCTAGAAAGCGAGTAAAATGATCAATGGCCACAAGCATGGATAATAGGAGATTACACTCAAGTAACGATCCAACGTATTTTACGATTTTACAACTAAGAGCGGATTTGTGTTGATAGATAATGATATCTAAAATCTCATTGAAAGTCTTCCAACCAAATCAATGAATTTCACTCTAAGCTTTTCCAAGCCTTAGAGTGTGATATTAGGTACAATCAATTTAACCTCAAGTAACTATCCTCTTCCGAGCTCAAGTTATTAGATGAGTTTAATGACCCAAATTCTTGTTAATTAATCTTTCTCAACCTAGATTTCCTCTTCCAAGCTCAATCTAAGTAAATGGGTGAGTCCTAGGGTTAGCTACTCCCTTTGGAAACATTCAAGAATGAGATTAATTAAATCAACAAAGACCCACTTCAATAGCAATAAAAATCATTCAATACATAAGCAAAACAAGAGTTTCAATCCAAACTTTAATCAAGAATAGTTTCACAATCAAGATTCAAGTAATGGAATAAATACTACACACTTAGATATGCAATACAAAACAAGGAATTGAAGAAAGGATTAAAAAATATCTCATTGAAGTGCTTCCAATCTTCTCCTCCAATATTGTAGAAAAACCCTAGCCTCCAAAACTTGCAAAATGACCAAAGATGGAAAATGTTTTGCCCTAGCCTCTCTTTTGTAGCTCCCCCCAATTTTTCCAAGTCCAAAAAATGTCAAAATCTGCCCCCATATTTCTGTTTTTGCAATTCTGCCCGTGTTTGCAAAACTGTCCACTTTTGACAGTTTTGCAAATCTGTCCCGTTTTTGCAAAACTGTCCAGTTTTGACAGTTTTGCAAAATGGTCCAGTTTGGCCTCTTTTTGACTTTCTTTTCACTTGGTTTCTTCCGATCACTCATTTCAGCTACTTGGCTTGTTTTGCTCTATTTTGTTCCATTTTGATCCATTTTGCTCTTTTATGCTCTCCGGGCATCTTTTCCTACAAAACAACATAAAAACACAAAAAGTAACAACAAAAGTGCTTAAGGAGTCACAAAAGCTTAAGGAATTAGCGTCGAATATCGCGTAATTTCACGACTCATCAGCGTCCCACCAAACCGCCGCCCGGCAGCGGCATTCTCAGTGCGGGTCCACGGCCTCAGCAGGCATATTCCATGCATGGTCCAACAAATTCTGGGTACACTCCAACAGACGTGGAGGCAGCCATGCACACTCTGTCCATGCATCAACCGGATGATAATTGGTACATGGACACCGGAGCGACTTCCCACATGACTGCCAACTCAAGTACTCTCACGTCTTATTTTAATTTGAGCAATAATTCTGGAATCATTGTTGGTAATGGTAGCACTATTCCAATTCGTGGCTATGGTCATACATCTCTACCCCCACCTAATCCCCAATTACATCTCCAACATGTCTTGCATGCTCCAAAACTCATTAAAAACCTTATTTCCGTACGTAAATTCACTAAGGACAATAATGTTTCTGTTGAGTTTGATCCTCTTGGGTTTTCTGTGAAGGATTTACCGACGGGGAGCCGCCTAATGAGATGTCAGAGCACCGGGGAATTGTATCCTATCACTGCCACAAAACGGACCACTCCACCATCCACCTGCGTTGCCGCATCACCTAGCTTGTGGCATTCCCGACTCGGCCATCCGGGAAATGCTATCTTTAGTTCTCTTCGTAGTAATGCCTTAATTGACTGTAATAGGGCCCAAACTTATTTTTGTACCTCTTGACCTTTGGGGAAACATGTTAAATTGTCATTTTATGATTCATTGTCATCTACTACTATGCCATTTGATATCATTCATAGTGATTTATGGACATCTCCTGTTTTAAGTTCTAATGGGCACCGCTATTATGTTTTCTTTCTTGATGATTATAGAAATTTTCTTTGAATTTTTCCAATTTCTAACAAGTCCCAAGTCTATTCCACTTTTCTATCTTTTAAAGCATTAATACAGACTCAATTCGAAAGAGACATTAAAAACATTCAATGTGACAATGGGCGGGAGTTCGCCAATGGGCATTTTCAATCTTTTTGCACCTCTAATGGTTTAAATTTCTGATTTTCTTTCCCCCATACCTCTCCCCAAAACGGCAAAGCGGGAAGAAAAATTAAATCCATTAACAACATAGTGTGCACTCTTCTTGTCCACTCCTCTATGCCCCCTTCCTTTTGGCATCATGCTCTCCAAATGGCCACATACCTCCTTAATGTCCTTCCCACCAAAGTCCTTGGGTATAAATCACCAACGTAAGTTCTCTATCAACGAACCCCCTCCTATTCTCATCTCCGGGTTTTTGGGTGTCTATGCTATCCACTTTTCCCATGTACAACTATTCATAAGTTGCAAGCAAGATCCACCCCGTGTGTATTTTTGGACTATCCGTTGAATCATAGAGGATATAAATGTTATGATTTATCTACCAATAAAATCATCATATCAAGGCATATCATCTTTGAGGAAACTCAAATTCCCTTCTCAAAGTTGCACTCCCCAACCCAAACTTCTTATGATTTTTTGGACCATGGAATTTCTCCATACACCCTGTATTTTCTGTCGCAGCCTACTCCACCCGTCGTTCCTTCGGTACAACCCGACCCCCCCACTGCCCAGCAGCTCCTTCCCCCTCCTGCTCCACCCGTGACTGCTCAGTAGCCTCCCTCCCCTCCCCACTGCCCAGCAGCCTCTCCCCACTGCCCCATCCATGCCTGCCCAACAGCCCACCCGCATGGTCATTAGAAGCCAACATGGGATTTTCAAGCCCAAACAACCATTTAACTTAAACACTGCCACCATCTCACCTATCCCACGAAATCCTATAAATGCTCTAAATGACCACAATTGGAAAGCTGCCATGGTTGATGAATATAATGCTCTAATTAAAAATAAGACGTGGGAGTTGGTTCCATGTCTCATTGATGTGAATTTGATTCGTTCTATGTGGATTTTTTGTCATAAAAAGAAATCTGATGGTTCTTTTTAGAGGCACAAAGCCCGTCTTGTCTATGATAGCAGGTCTCAACAGGTTGGAGTTGACTGCGACGAGACTTTCAGTCCGGTTGTCAAACCGGCTACTATTCGCGCTGTCTTGAGCATTGCACTCGCACACTCTTGGCCCATTCATCAGTTGGACGTCAAGAATGCCTTCTTACATGGTAATCTTAATGAGACTGTTTATATGCATCAGCCTATTGGGTTTAAGGATCCAAAGCATCCCCATCATGTCTGTCTTTTGAAGAAATTGTTGTACGGACTTAAGCAAGATCCCCGTGCATGGTTCTAACGCTTTGCAGACTATGTCTCTACTATTGGTTTTTCACATAGCCGATCTGATCACTCTCTCTTTATTTATTGTCGAGGTTCTGACACTGCTTACATTCTGCTATATGTTGGTGATATTATTCTCACAACTTCTTCATATGCCCTCAAAAAATCCATCATGTCTCTGCTTAGTGCCGAATTTGCTATGAAGGGTTTGGGTCCTTTAAGCTATTTTATGGGTATTGCTATTACCCGAACTTCACACGGCATGTTTCTCTCTTAGAAAAATTATGCAGCAGATATTATAGAGCGTGCGGGCATGACTGCCTGTAAGCCGGGTCAGACACCGGTCGACACCAAAGCCAAACTTGATGCCACGGCCGGACCTTCTTGTGATGATCCCACACAATATCGCAAGTTGGCCGGCGCGTTGCAGTACCTTACATTCACAAGACCAGATATCTCCTATGCGGTTCAGCAAGTATGCCTTCACATGCATGATCCAAAGGTTGCACATATGCATGCTCTTAAACGCATAATCTGATACATTCAAGGTACTATTGAGTTTGGCCTCCATCTGTACAAATCCTCCATTGCCTCTCTGGTTTCTTATACAGATGCAGATTGGGGTGGTTGTTTGGACACTCGCCGATCCACATCCAGTTACTGTGTTTTCCTTGGCGATAATCTCCTCTCATGGTCATCGAAACGGCAACCTACTATGTCTAAGTCCAGTGCCGAGGCCGAATACCGTGGCGTCGCTAATGTCGTCTCTGAGTCCTGTTGGCTTCGCAACCTTCTGTTGGAGCTTCGTTGTCCCATCTGGACAGCTACATTGGTTTATTGTGATAATGTTAGTGCCATATACCTATCAGGTAACCCAGTTCAGCACCAACGCACTAAACATATTGAGATGGACATACATTTCTGTCACGCCCCGAACCATGGCCTGGACGTAACACGGCACTCGGTGCCTGACTGCATGTGACCGAGCGAACCACATGGCCTGCTGAACTATCATGAGGCATACATGAGCGGAAATATAACGTGAATGCATGATGAGCCTTTATAAAATGTAGTAAGTCATAATACTTAATAAAAACACTTGTTTAAACATGAGTGCGGAAATAACACGAATGAGCCAAAAATGGCTATACGATTCCGAATGTCTGACATAGCATAACTGACTTGTCTAGTCTATGAAACCTCTATCATGAGTCTGACTGGAAAACATACTTACTGGGACAAGGCCCCCAGCATACCTTTAGATGCATAATTAATCATAAAGTAAAAGTTGACTAAACCCCGAATGAGATGGGGCTCACCAATAAGCTGATACGAGCAAATCCTAATGATCAGAAGCGTCGTCCTGTAAATCCGTACCTGCATCGTGAAATACAGGCCCCCGGGCAATAAAAAGGGGACGTCAGCACATTGAATGTACTGGTATGTAAAGCAACCGGAAGAAACAACATGGGACATGGAATAACATGATAAGAACTGAAACTGAAAACTTGGACATGAACATGAGCATGAGCATGAGTACATATATATATATATATATATATATATATATATATATATAACATGAGTAAAACATGATAAGTAGGGAGAGCATTTCATAAACCGACACATGATATCACCACGTGGATACGTGGAGTCTGGTACCTCGCCGGACCAGCAGAGCCCCTATACCTTGCCAGGGTATAAGGTAATAACGTACCTGATGGAACCATTCAGTGTGAAATTAAGGTATCGTCCTAACTGGGTGGAGCGATCCTTGTCCTATGGTGGCTACATAGTTTCAGGCTATCTGAACCTTCTCGGTAATTCGTGCAACTCCCAAAAACATGAACATAATATAATTGGCTAAGAAGCCCATGATTTTCGTGAATTAACTTGTAATCATGATTCCACGAAATAACTTGTAACATGGTTTCGTGAATCAACTTGTACTTGTCTTGTAATCATGATTTCACGAAATAACTTGTAAACATGGTTTCATGCAATAATTTTGTAAACATGGTTTCATGAAATAACTTGTAAAATAGTTTCATAAGATAACTTGTCAAAATCTTGCAAACATGTTCTTGATTCATGAGTAATAAGAATATTTCGAAATCATATATATAATTGACTTGAAAACATGCTTGTAACTTGCTAGATAAAATCATAAAGTTTCATATGAACATAATGAGAACACATGAGGAGGAATTCATGATTCATGGATTAAGCTAGGATTCCTAATATCAATAATGGAAGATTAGGAATACAACAACGAACATAGATACGAAATTCGTGTACATACATACATAATTACGGGCTACCAATATGTTGGATTTAATGCCCTAGGATTTGAACTTCATAGATTTTTACGAAACGGATCATGGGGAAGAACGTAGAGATTCCCACATGTGGATGGAAGTTCTACATACCTTAACTTCCCGCTTTTGAGCGTATCATAATGTCCTCCAATCCCTTCAACTTCAATCTATAACAATACAAGCCATAGGGATTCTATATTAGCAACAATATCCATGTTTTGTTCATCTAAGCATTTTATCAAACACTTAGTGGGCATGAAGCTCTATAACCTTCATTAATGGTGTTTTCTTCACCCAATCCCCATTATATTACTTCTAGCTAATTCTACAATATCAATTAGATGTAATTAACATCATTCTTCATCAACCATATGAATACAACAATCCCAAGTCAACAATCCAACAACTCTAACATAGTTCATATAATTCTCTTCATCAAACCCAATTATTATTCTCCCAAGAATTCATCAATTCACAACCATAAATGATTAGGGAGTAGAAACATTACCTTTCAAGAGTAGTAATCACGAAATCAACACCCCCAAGTCCGATCTTTAGCTCAAAATGACGACAACAACTTGTACTACAATTTATCCTTCACGAGCTTTGGGATTCGGGGCCTTAAACTTGGTTGATTTTCTACTTTCTCTCTCTAATTTCCCCTCTCTCACTTCCTCTCTCTAAAATCTGAATTTGGAGAAAAAAATGGGCTGCTAGGGTTATATTTCCCTTATATACCAAGGGGAAATGGGTTTGACCTAACTTGAAAACGGGTTGGGACCTTTCTGTCTTAAAACGTCCATATCTCCCTATCCCGATGTCGCATGTGAACCCACAACCTATGGTTGGAAAGGTATTTCAATTATCTAAAACTTCCGTTCTTTGAGTTTTCCCAAATTCCCAAGTTATGATAGGTTTATGGCCTCCCGAAGTCAGGTGACCCGAAACGCACATACGGACCAAGATACGGTCACTGTTACGGTCCCGTAACACGAGGTACGGACCGTAACTTGGTACCGTACCTTGGTGAAAATTTTCAGTGAGGTTCTGGAAATTTTCGGGACGTTACGGTCCACTGTTACGGCCCGTAACACGTGTTACGGTCCGTAACGTCACCGTTACGCTGGCAGAATTTCCAGCGAACATGCTTCAGTAAAATGGGCATAACTCTTTGCACAGATGTCCGTTTGACCCCCGTAAGATACCGTTGGAAATATATTTCAAAGGGATACAACTTTCATCAAGGAAGTTTTCTCAAATTCCCAACGGATGTTCATGAAATTTGACTGGAAGGCAGACGTATCAAAAACTTAGCCGATTCTATAGGATTTCAAGTGCCTTACTATTAGCCATATTGAGACGATCATATCTCCTTGCTCCGATCTCTGATTGTCTTGATCCTTATATCGTTAGGAAGGTATTTCTACGTACTAAAACTTCATTGATAGTACCTTCTAAAATTCCAAACCGATCAAGGAGTTATTGCTGCCCGAACTAGGCCTATCAACCATTTTCGCAAAACGTTCAAACCTTCAATGTTTCCACTAGAACTCTAATAATATGAGCTTAAACTCAGTTCCAAGATGCGGGGTGTTACAATTTCGTACGTGATAAAGTTGCCCGTGGAGAAGTCCGTGTTCTTCACGTCCCGTCCCGTTACCAGATCGCAGAAATCTTCACTAAAGGTCTTCCGCGCGTGCTCTTTGATGATTTCAGGGATAGTCTAAGCGTACGATAACCTCTCGCTTCAACTGCGGGGGTGTGATAGACTATGTAATAAGTCTACGTAAATATTGTAAATATTCTCTTCCTTATGTATAGTAATTAGGTCCTATAATTTAGCCTAGTATTATGCTGCTAGTGAGATACCTACTTTGTATATAATGACTTTCATACATCAATACAGATCACGGATTGATTTCCTACAATAAGATATAAATTTTTATGGGGACATCGACTTCCTGAGCAAAAGATAATTAATTGCATTGGTTTCTAAGTTTATTGATTGTCATGACTCATGAGTTCATCGTTGTAGTGCAGCCATGGAGTGTTTTTTTTTTTTTTTTACTTATTGGGACTTGGTATAATTAGAAATAAAGGAAAGAAAAGTATATGATGCAATATGAAGTAAAAAATACTTTTTTACTTGAGTAATAATATAAAAAGGAAGGTAAAAAGGTAGCTTTAGAAAATAATAGCAAAAATTAACCTTGAGAATACAAATATAACCTTTGACCAGTACTCCACTCAGCCTATTATGACCATGTGTTCACTTAGCTAATATTAGATATATTTTCAGAATTATACACATAATATATCGAGATTAGTCGAGCGATCATGTGTTCCCGTGACCCAAAATTTACACACAAATTCGCCCCTGCCCACAGCTTGTAAGGGACTGATACCATCTCAACTCATAAGTCATAGCTCAAATGACAAACAGTGCAATCATAATAATATCAATTGAGAACATGAAGTCGTGTTAATGCATTCCGACTTGTATAGAAACAGTACAGCTTAATAATCAATGCATCAGTATGCATGTTCAATTTTACAATTCAGTTATAAATCATGGTAAAATGTCATTGACTTCATCATATCAAGCTTTTAAAGTCACCATGTGGTTAACCCGGTCAGATTTCGAAACAACTTGCATGGACCGGCTACCTGTCCTGGAGCTAATGATTTCATTCCAATAATCAAGTTTTGATTCAAGTCAAATTCCCAAATGCCTAATTAGTAAAATAGGTGAAAATTTCTTAATTTAGGTATTCAAATCACATGGCTTCAAGGTTAAAGTTTCATCAAAATCAAATATAATCATCTTAGGGGGATAGAGAATCATTACCTTGATGATTCAAGTCGAAATTCATGCCTTAATTACATCTCCACGAGCTCCTCGTTGCCAAAAGTGCCCTCATCTGATTTGTCCCTTCATCGCGATAAAGAGTCCCTCGTGATAATGAAGTACAACACTGTTGGACCATATGCGATCGGCTAATTAACTCCTCACGTTCCCAGAATATTGTTGACAGTTGGTCAACGTGCAGCCCTTCTTCGTGTTCCTGACTCAATTCCATACGTTCGTACTAAGGCAACTAGTTGACTCCTGCGTTCGTGGTTGCAGAGAGCAAAATCCCCTTGACCAGTCAACCCTTCAACTACCCTACACAATCGTGATGTACCAATCATCGTCAAAAGATGTTTAATTTCTACATGGTACAACATTTGCAGAAACACAACCGAGCCTTTGGGTTTCAATCCCGACCATCCAACAAGTTCCAAATAGTTATACCATTAATTCAAAGTTTCAGAGTACAATCTAAATCATATTTGTGCAAAATTAAAGGTCGGGTTATTACATTTCTTTTCATTCAATTTTATGATAATGTCCCGCCGCAGTTTGAAGGCGTGACACTACAAGTTTCAAAAGCCCTTATTTTGTTCTTAAAATTTATATTAATTCCAATTATGCCACATAAATTGAAAGAGGGGAAATATAATGTAAATTATGCCAAGTAAATTGAAGTAGAGGAAATATAACGCGGTTGGTTACAAATTATAATGTGGTTTATAAGTCTGTGATTTGAAGCATATTTACTCAGAGAGAAACATAGGAATAGACGTCGGCAGGAAAAATTAGTTAGTACAATAGCTTTCAATTCATTCTAACAAAGTTCACCAGTCTAAGTTATGGCAAATGAAAAACGAATAAATTTTCCATTGAGGTAATTAAAGTGATGGAAAATTTTGAAATCACTTTAATTCCCAACGAAGGAAACGAACGACCCCCCCAAAAATCACTTTCACGTGGCGTTTTGGTACATTTCCTATTCCCACGCATGACTTCACTTTTATCATTGCTTCATTGCAATCATTTAAATTGACAAAATTTATTCCTGTTTTCATACGTAGGTATTTAATTTCTTTCTTTTTGGTTATGAGAAAAGTCTATAGCTACTTAATGCTACCAAGTTAATTTACTACAGTATAGGTTAACTAATACTCCTCCTCCTCAAATTATCTGTGGCTTTTTTATTTTACACGCCCCTTAAGAAATATTAATTTGAAGGTTATTTGACTAACTTTATCCTTATTTATGTTTAAGTTATAATCTCCATTCATTAAATGTTAACTCTATTACTCTATTTATGTGTCATCTCCAATAATGACAAAATTTTACAAAGGGTAAAATGAGAAAAAAATAATGGTAAAAACTTACCTCCACCGGGTGTTTACATCAAACCAATTTGTACGATATTTGTTTGAATGTATACAACTATCAATTAACCATGATTAATTAATGTTTATATGCACTTCATTAAATCACTTAACCATAGTAAATTGCAATGATTTGGTGTACACACTCGGTGCGGGCAAATATTTACCAAAAATAATTAATTGTGCATGCCTTTAACATCTAAAACGACAAATAATTTGAGATAATTATTTTCAGTAACCACAACAAATAATTTGAGATGGAGAGAGTATATTCTTAACATTTACGAGTTTTAATATGGTAATTTTGATTTACCAAAAATAATATGGTGACTTTACTTAATTTATTGTAACATGTAAGTAAATATCAATTAGCGTGTTTACAGGTTAATTCTTTCATATATAACTAATTTATCCAACCAAATACAGTTACTTATAGGTTAACTTTTCTTAACAAGTTTTAATGTGGTGACCTTACTTTATTTGTTGAAACATGTTAAGTATAATAGTATTGTTTAGTCTATACGAGTTAAATATTTTCATAAATTATATATACAAATAGTGTAATAATGTAAAATATATTTGCACAATCATTGTGATAACCGGTTAATTATAACAAGTTACTCATAGTTTATTCCACGTTACCAAACAATAGTTATTATCCCTCTGTCCCAAAAAGATTGTCTTACTTTCCTTATTAGTTTGTCCAAAAACGATTGACACATTTCTATATTTAGAAACACTTTAACTTTATGAGATAATTTACAGCCACACAAATTTGGACCACATATTTTAAAAAATTTCCTTTATTTTCTTAAACTTTGTGCCAAGTCAAACTAAGACAATCTTTTTGGGACAGAGGGAGTACATGTTGAATAATTACTTATAATTATTTTTTAAGTGAACTGATGTGTAAATATGTTTTTCACGATTTAAACACTTGATATAAGTTGCCCAATTATATGAATCGATTAAATGACCCTCAACAAAATAATAACACATCGCCTATGTGTTATTTCAGAATCGTCCATGTATACATAGGGTGTGAGGGTCATATACTTCAATTCATTTTTGTAAAGACCCCTTTTAGCTAATTTCCTCTTTTATTTGGCCTAATAACTTCGATTGTAAGTCTTCCTTGTAGCTTCTCTCAACATGTTCCTCTACCTTCATTGCAGCCTTAGGAATCTTTTCAACTTTTGCTACAGTATAATGACACCAACATATATGGAATATTAATATATATAACTTTCCTTAAGCTTTGAGTAAGCAAAATATATCTATGTTTTTTTAATTCTATATTTAGGTTGTTGACTCCTCGTCAACCTTGTTGGGTCTTTGTGATCTTTGTTCCTTACTTTTTCTCCTTTTTATCCTATGATTGTACGAAAAAAATTCTTTTTCTAAGAAAGCTATATGTCTGCAATTTCATTGGAGCTTTAATTTGCTACATTAAAGTTCCTTATCACTTTCCTCATTCTTGCTTATAACTTTCATCATTTTTGGTGAATGCAGCAGTAGAGAATATTTAGTTGCATAAATCACAGCCCTGGAAAATTTTCTTAGCAAGTAATTAAAAGTTCATAATCCAAGAAGAAGAGATACAAAGGTAATTAAAGTCTTGAAGTTTCCATCTATTTGTTCTTGCATTATGATGTTGTTGTTTTTTATTTTATTTTGATGACTGCTATATTACCTATAACATAAAGTAATCAAAAACTCATAATCCCAGAAGAATATAGACCAAAGGTAAAGTCTTGAATTTTCCTTTTATTTGTTCGTGCATTGTGATGCTGATGATGATATTGTTTATTTGTTTATTTTGATGACTACTATATTACACAGTATAATATAAAATAATGAAAAACTCATAATATATCCCAGAAGAATAAAGACAAAGGTAAAGCTCTAATTTTTCCTTCTATTTGTTCTTGCATGATGATGATTGGTGATTTTTTTTTTTTTTTTGATTACTAGGGAAGATGGCAAGCACGACAAACAAGAAAAAAGAGAAAAAAGTTCCTGGTTTAGTGGATTTGGTGTTTTCTTGGTCTTTAAAGGATGTGTTGAACAAAGATCTTTACAGAGACAAGGTTTGAATTAATCTTACAAAGACACGATCTTAATTTCTTTGTGTTCATATGCTGACATGCCGGATTAACAATTTAGACATTGTTTGTTCTAAGTTGAGAGATTGAGTTCTGAAATGTATATCTAATTCCATCTTGTATTAATAATATAGGGACAAAATGTGAATCAGTAGTTGGATTTGCTATTGCATATGCATGCCCAGAAGTAGTTTTCTAGTAAGCCAAGCTAGTGTTGGCAAAATCTGCAGATTTATTATAGTTATTATTGATCACATGTGGGATTTTCTTCATTTTTGAATCTTTAATTAACTTTCACATCCACAATATGGAAGGCGTTTCGATGCTTGGACAGGATGATCCTTTCCAACTTCCAATTGTCTGTTTTGCAGTTGTAGAAGCCTTTATGTTTATGGCACAATCATACCTTGTGTTGAATCATTACAAGAAATAAGTTCTTTTGTGACAACTAATCACTGTAAAAAGTAGTGCTAATAGTTTACATGACACTTTGTTTAGGTCGCTAGGAAGTGAGGGTAAATTTCATGAATAGTCACTTAATTATTATTTTTTTTCACCAAAATCACTTAACTATATTTTCTAGCACAAAAGTCACACAACTATCACTTTTTTTCACCAAAGTCACTTAACTATGTCTTCTAACACAAATGTCACATTACTATTATTTTTTTCCACCAAAGTCACATAACTATCACTTTTTTACACCAAAGTCACTTAATTATATCTTCTAACACAAAAGTCACAGAGCTTACTAACACAAAAAATTGCACCTACAGAAAAATTCAACTTCCGATGGGTAATATTTTTTAAATATTTTTTCTATTTTTAATCTAATAGATACAAACTCAATTAAAAAGAATCGACCCGATCCAAAACTCATGCATTTATTAAAATATTAAAAAAGCAAAACCAACCCTTCACCAAATATACGACCCTTCTCTCTAGGGACTCTCAAGCCAAAAATGTTTGAATTTTATTGGCCTTTTTTTCAATATTGTATATAGAAAAGTGTTACATGTTGTTGGATAGTAGGAAATTGAATTATACGGAGTAATAGTTATTACTCCTATTATTTTCATCGAAAACATAACCTTGTGCTAATTGTTTTTTTCAAATTTATTCAGCCTTTGGTATTTTAATATCTGGATATGAGTTTTGGATCGGCTTTTGGATCTGCTCGATTTTTTTTAATTGAGTTTGTATCTATCCGATTAAAAAAAAAAATTACTCATTGGAAGTTGATTTTTAGTAGGTGTGACTTTTGTGTTAGAAAACATATTTAAGCGACTTTAGTGAAAAAAAAGCGATTGTTATGTGACTTTTGTATTAGAAAACATTGTTAAGTGACTTTGAAAAAAAACAAATGATATTTAAGTGACCATTCATGAAATTTACCCTAGGAAGTGATTGTATTAATGGTGATCCTTGTAGACTTGTAGTTGACACATAAAGTAACACTTTAGTGGCGACTATACTTAGGTTGCCATGAATGTGGAGTCTTAAATTTCTCTTATTTCTATTAAGGAACAGAATTTGGCAGAAAAAGTATTTGTGGAGATCTATCAGTAGTTGCTACTAAAGTCATCATGAATAGTTACTTAGGGGTTGCGGTGAATAAGTTTGGATAGATAATGATTCACAGCAACTCTAAAGTTTCCACAAAGAGTCTCATATCTTGTAGTTAATTGTATTGGCTAAGAGTGAAGTAGGTGTACAACCTTGCACATTGGAGAGTCTCTGTAGAGAAATATAGCAGAAGAAAAGGTAAATCAGAGAGACCTTCTGCTAGCCCAAGATCGTTAACTAAGATCGGAAGATTCAACAAAAGAAGAGGAAGCTTTGGAAAGGAAGTATTTACTTGAATTGCTTTGAAATGGGTTGTGTTGGTTAACTTGGCTTGGTTACAAATGACTAAGGTCACCCCTATTTATACTTGTCTAGGGATGGTTCTAGATAGAATTATCTAGATATATCTACAAAATATCTAGTTATCCTTATCTTCTAACACTACTCTAGAATATCTAGATTTTTCTTTAAGATAATTATCCAAGATCCTACACTAGACTATTCTAGATCTCTTACTAAATATCTAGGATTTTTTGTACCTCCAAAAAATCAACTTTACTTCTTCACACTCCCCCTAAAGTGATTTTTTGGAAACTACCCTGAGCTTGTTGCGGAAGAACTCAACAGAAGCTTTTGGGCGTGCCTTGGTGAAGATCTCAACAATATTTTCCCGACACTTCTTTCTTCTTCAAATGATGATGGTTTTCCGCTAATAATTGAGCCTCCAAAGAAACGTGAATATGTCTTGATAAAATTTTCATCTCGGTAGCGAGCGGATTTGCCACTATTTCTTTTTGGCCTTTGCGAACCATGTGACTCATCTTCATGCTGAACTTCACATTCTTGAGTTTCCAGACTCCCCCTTTCTCTTAGCTCCTTAACAATTGTGTTATCTGGAGAACCATCTGAGTCGATGACGATCTGACCATGAATACCCTTTGAAGACTCAACACCAACATAGGATCCACCACTATATGAAATTGATCTTTCAAGGTTAACCTCTTCATTTATTTGACCGCTGGCTTCTCCTTCTGCTTCCAGTATTTGATCTGAGCTAGTGATTGACTCTGATACGGCGGATGATTGACCAGAGACTTCAACTTCCATTACAACTCCCTCAATGCTTTCTCCAAAATGGTCCTCGTTGCCATGTATAGTTTCAGACACTTCATGCTGAGGTTCCACTTCAATACCCTCTACGCCTATACTTTTATTACCAGTTTCAGAATCTGCTTCGTTGATTTCCTCGGTAGCAGCTACCACGTCACTACTCTGAACGTCTTTGGAATCTTCTTGCTTTTTGTTGATGACACCAATATCTTCCTTTTCCACGTGATGGACCGTATTATCTGATGTCACAATGACATCACAACCATTGTTTTCTTGGAAGTTGAAAAATTTAGATTCATCTTCATTGAGATGGCGCCCACATCTTGAATCCACGATCCGGTCTCTTTCGAAATTGAGAGAAGCCAAGGCATCTACTACTCGAGTCTTAACTATGAAGCACCTTCCCCAGCCTTCTTCTTCAGGAGCTCTCTCAGTTTGAGCCATGTTACTTTCCTTGGCTCGGCAAAATCTTTTTATGTGTCCTACTTCACCACATCGATAACATTTAAAAGTCTTCTTACCCTTATTAGATTACTCTTCCTTCTGTCTTGGCGAGATTGACCCCTCATGGAATTGAGAATGTGTCATCTCTCTTGAGCTACTTCGCCTTTGTCTTCCTTTAAAATTCCTCTTGTAAGCTACAAGAGCATTTCCTTCCCCTTCTTTAAAACATACACTAGCCATTTGTTTGGCTAGTCGCTCCTATGATGACAACAAATTCTCAAACTCCTCCAAGGATGGTTGTTGAGCCCATCCTTGAATTGATGTAACAAAAAGAATATATTCTGGCTTCAGACCACAAATGATAATTCTTCTCATTCGTGCTTCAGAGATAGCCTCATCCGTATTTAATAAAGAGATCTCTGAACATAAGTTCTTAATCCTCAAAAAGTACTCGGCAATAGAAAGATTACCTTGAGTGGTGTTCGCCAATTCATTCTCCAGTATTTGCAGCCGGGCTTCATCCTTCTTGTTGAACAGCCGATCGAGGGTCCTCCATATCTCATGAGCTGATTTGCACCTAATAATATGATCAAATAAGTTGTGAGAAATGGCCCTCTTTAGGATGAACTCCTCTTTCGCATTAATCTGCTTCCACTTCTTGTATGCGTTGCTATTTTTCGGTCCTTCAGAAGGAGGACTTATGTAACTTCCATTGACAACATCCCACAAATCCTCACCCACAAGGTATGACTCCATACATGTTTTCCATACCTTGTAATTGGACTGGTTCAACAATTCCATCCCCAGTCCATTAACACGACCGCTCAAATCCATTTAGAGAAACCAGTTGAATCTACCACTAATCCGATCTTGAAATAAAATCCAGAAGCCAACTACTGCTATGACTCTGATACCATGTAGAGAAATATAGCAGAAGAAAAGGTAAATCAGAGAGACCTTCTGCTAGCCCAAGATCGTTAACTAAGATTGGAAGATTCAACTAAAGAAGATGAAGCTTTGGAAAGGAAGTATTTACTTGAATTGCTTTGAAGTGGGTTGTGTTGGTTAACTTGGCTTGGTTACAAATGACTAAGGCCACCCCTATTTATACTTGTCTAGGGATGGTTCTAGATAGAATTATCTAGATATATCTACAAAATATCTAGTTAGCCTTATCTTCTAACACTACTCTAGAATATCTAGATTTTTGTTTAAGATAATTTTCCAAGATCCTACACTAGACTATTCTAGATCTCTTACTAAATATCTAGGATTTTTTATACCTCCAAAAAATCAACTTTACTTCTTCACAGTCTCAAATTTGTATTAACGAAATCAAGATGCAGCACTATTTTCCGCTTGTGTTTATGTTACTGTGTATTTCTAGTTTCTTATTCTATATCCTTCTTGAAACATTTTGTATTTTCTTTTCCCTTTGTGTGTGATTGGCCAAGTTGCTAATCCTATCTCCCATTCTCTGTCTGTTACAGGTTAAAGATATTCCAGAGACATTTGAGTCGATTGATCAATACCTGAGGTCATTCGTTACTCCACTTGTTGAAGAAACACATGCTGATTTGCTCTCAAAATTTTCCACAGTTTGGCGAGCCCCTGCACTCGAGGTTCTTGATGTTAAAATATCAAAAGACTTTAAGCCTCCCAAAGGTTTATATTACAATATTTTGTTGAAAAGAACTAAAGAGGGAGAAGGAGAGAAAAGTGAAGCAAAAAATGAATCGAAATACAAGCCAGAGGTTGGTGATCTGATCGCGCTAACAGATGTGAGACCAAGAAGAATTGAGGATTTGAATAGGCCTAAGAGATCTTATATCATGGCTATTGTTCAAGGGATGAAAAATGAAGATTCAGACAGGATACCTATCCTATCTTCACAGCTTATTCCGTTTCAGAAACCGGATAGGGCAAAGGGTGAACATGAGGACAAGCTTTTTATCGTGTATCTTTCTAATTTAACAACGAATATTCGAATATGGAATGCATTGCATTCAGACCCTGAAAATGCAAACTTGGAGATAATTAAGACCGTGTTGAAAAGTGATCCGGATATTGTAAGTTAACACCTTCTTTCCTTCTTGAACTTTAATGTGACAATAAATAGTTTGACTTTACTATGTTGAGTATAGTGTGACAAAAAGGTACTTTGTTTGACTTTACTGCTATAGTGTCGATACGTGAAATCACACAGTTAATCTAGCTTCTGGTTTACATTTATTGAGGTCTAGTAAATTTCAATTGTTTGTAGGGTGAAGTTGACTGCTCCCTTTGCTCCGTTAGAGAACCTAAAACTAATGCTGCTTTATCAATTTCAAGAGCCATTGCACAGTCCTTTGAGCTAGACAATGCTCAACAAGAGGCTGTTATAAGTTGTATTGCTACAAGAGAATGTGCTCACCGGAATATGGTAAAGCTAATTTGGGGTCCTCCCGGAACCGGGAAGACCAAAACAGTTGCCTCTTTACTTTATGTCCTGTTACAGATGAAATGTAGAATTTTGACCTGTGCACCCACGAACATTGCTGTGTTAGGAGTTACAAAGAGGCTGATGCAGAATGTACAACACTTTCCACAATATGACACATATGGTTTAGGAGACATCGTCTTATTTGGTAATGGGGAAAGAATGAAGATAGATGATCATGAAGATCTGTTCGATGTATTTCTTGACAACCGTGTTGCTGCTCTTGTTAGTTGCTTGTCTCCGTATAATGGTTGGAGAATTGGTATACAGTCTATGATATGTTTGCTTGAGGATCCCAAAGAGCAATATCGTAAGTACTTAGAAAAGCAAAAGGATAAGGACCATGACAGTGATGATACTGAGGATATAGATGATGAGGAAGAGGGAGAAAAAGGAAGTGTTACTAGTCAAGAATCTATTTTAGGCGAAAAAGATGGAAAGATCAACGACCAAGGACTCAAAAAAAATAGAAAGAGTAAGTTGTGGAAGAAATTTGTCCTTGACACCTTAAAAGAGAACAAGAAGAACGATAAACAAAATTCTCAAAAGAAGAACAACTCGAAAGCAACTGACGAAGCGAACAAGGTCAAGAACAAAGGGGAGGCGAGCAACAAAGAAGCTGTTGTGTGGACATTTGAGGAGTTTGTTAACAAAAGATTCAAATGGATCCACAACCAGTTAATATTTTGCCTAACGAGCTTGTACACACATCTACCTACTTCTTTCATTTCACTGGAAGTAGCAAAGGAAATGATCAGACTACTTGAGATGCTTCAAAGTCTTGGAAAATTGTCTGCTACTGTGGAACCATCTGAAGGATTAAGAGAAATTCTGCCGGGATTTGTTACAAGGAATAAGACAAGACTTTTTAATATTCGTGCAATGAAAACAGAATGCATAAAAGTATTGAAATTTCTTAACGAAAGTATCTCTCTTCCCAATTTCATCGAGGACTACCAAATCCGAAGTTTTTGTCTGAAAGGTGCGTGTTTGATTTTCTGCACGGCTTCTAGCTCAATGAAGTTGCACACAGAAGGAATGACGCCAATGGAGATGGTGATAATTGATGAAGCCGCTCAGCTGAAAGAATGTGAATCCACTATTCCGTTACAACTCCCCGGTCTCCGCCATGTTATACTCATCGGAGATGAGAAACAATTGCCTGCAATGGTTCAGAGCAAGGTTATTAGTTAATCTCTTTACAACTTGTTTTTAAAATTACTTGTTTTTAAAATTATTGCTCTTTTATATACAGATCTGTGAGAAGGCAGAGTTCGGCAGGAGCTTATTTGAAAGGCTAGTAATTTTAGGACACAAGAGGCACCTTCTCAATGTTCAATATAGGATGCATCCGAAAATAAGTATGTTCCCGAATAGAGAGTTCTATCAGAAGAAAATTATGGATGGTCCTAATGTGAAAGGAGCAGAATATGAGAAGAGATTTCTTAAAGGAAGTATGTTTGGCTCCTATTCATTCATTAACGTAAGTACTGGAAGTGAGGAGGTTGATGACAAACACAGCACGAGAAATAAGGCAGAAGCTTTCGTTGTAGCTGAGATACTTGCCAACCTTCACAAAGGTAACATTCTTATCCTTCCAGGACCTAATTTGCTGCTTGAGATAATTTTTTTCTAGTTTTCTCTACTGTATCTTGGTTTGCATGTCAAATGTGTTGGCAGACCTGATAATATTATCTCACCTACAGAATTTGTCTCTTCAAAACAAAAAGTTCGTGTTGGTTGTATATCTCCTTACAAGGCTCAAGTTTATGCTATTCAACAAATTCTTGGCAAGACATATAGCACAGATGTTAAGAGTGACTTCTCAGTGAACGTACGCTCCGTTGATGGTTTTCAAGGTGGTGAAGAGGATGTGATTATTATCTCTACTGTTCGTTGTAATCTTGGTGGATCAGTTGGTTTCCTCTCTAATCTTCAGAGAGCTAACGTGGCACTGACACGAGCAAGGTGCTTATTTGGTGGTCAACATTACTACAATTCAAAATGTTTGAATATCATGGATTGGTTCGAATCGGCTATTCTTATATATTTTCCTCTTTAACAAGAAGATAATTGACGAACATGTTCTTAATTATTTCCTTGGCTTATGTAGATACTGCCTTTGGATATTGGGAAATGGCACAACTTTGGTTAACAGTGGTTCCATATGGAAGAATTTAGTCATTGATGCCAAGGCTCGTGGCTGTTACTTTGATGTTACTGAAGACAAGCGATTGAATCAAGCAAATTTGAATGCGACCACTGAATTTGGCCAGCTAAAAATGTTACTCAGAACGGACTCCTCTATATTCCAAACAGCCAAGTGGAAGGTATGCTGCTTCATTTGGCCTATGATGAATATATGCGTTCTCTTTCACTCTTTCTTTGAGTCAATTGCGTACTTTTAACAATTTATAGACCTTACTTAACCCCATTACCCCCTATGCCTATTCAAACAACTGTTGGGCAATTCATGTTCAAGAAGTAGTTTTCCAATCTTAGATTTTATTTCTTAAATCTGGAATTTGCTTGTAAAGTAAGCCAAAATTTCAAAGGTGTTAGTGTTTTGTAGTCTTTTTAATCTTAAATTTTGTTTTCAAATTGAGAAATAAAAGGATATTTGCTCTTACAATATAACAGGTTATATTTAGCGAGGATTTCTCAAAGTCCATCGCTTTAATTAGGGATGTGGAGATCGGTAAGAAAGTGGTTTCCCTTTTGGTGAAACTTTCAAGTGGTTGGCGTAAGTCGGAAAAGAACAGCACATTCAGCAACAAGGGCGGGAATTCTTCTGTACTGTTGGAGGTGTATTGGGTCAAGCACCTAAAACTGATTTGGACTATAGATATTCAGCAGCAGAACTCGACGTACGTTCAAGTATTAAAGATATGGGATATTTTACCAGGATATCATATACCAAAGTTGGCAAAGGCCCTTGACATCCATTTTAGTAAATATACAGTGGATATGATGAATCGTTGCAAATACAAACGTGTGGAAAGGTACAAAATATCTTTTTTTTCTCTGATCATCTAAATTGCTGTCTTGTCGTTTACTTAGCTTTTGTACACTGACATTGTAAAAGAATTCAGGTCACCTAAAAGATAACGATAAGTAACTTTACCATAACAAGTGCAACTAATTAGTAGTAAATTGAGGTAGGCTGTAAAAATTCTTTATATTGTCAGTGTATGTAAGTTAATTTGTTGTCTTCCTAATAACAGTGGAAGTACTCCATGAACATGTATTAGTTATTTTTTCTGATCTAAATTTATGTCTAGTCGTCTCTGCATATATATATATATAAGTTGTATATATTTTTGGATTATTGAAATGCTGACTCACAAGTCTTCATTTTCTGTAGGAACTTTGTATTTCCAATGACTTGGCCAATTGATGGAAATGTTGTCTCAAGAACCAGCTCGGCTCATGATGACCGAGAAGACAACTTGGCACGTCAATTGGGAGGGATGAGTTTGAGCGATAAACCAGGATCTTCAAGAAGTTTCAAGTGAGTATAGGTTGCAAATACCACATGAAAAAGTGAAACTGAACTGTGATATATGCTTGTGTTTTGGTAAATACTCTTTTTATGTTGTTAGATCAATCTTCGTTACTAACTCTACTCATTAAAGATACTCTTAACATGATGTGATATTGTCCGCTTTGGGCCAAGCCCGCACGGTTTTTCCTGAAAGGCCTCACATCATTAAGAGTATCCAACTCCTTATAAATAGCTCTTTTTTCTTTCCAGCTACCAATGTGGTACTTTGTTCACACACCCAACAATCTCCCCCTTGAACTAAGTTCCACGTGGCTCATTATCATACCATAGATCAGAGATTCAACATGTCTGTGTGTCACCCACACTGTCAGAGTATTTACGGTCACCGAAGCCCAAAGGCTGTGAATGCGTTTTCAAAGCTACGGGTAAAGGTCGTAAACCGGCCCATAGACGGGCAAAGGCACTAAGCCGGGCCCCACGCCACACTCCGCCATATTCATACTCATCCCGCCAAACCATTGGCTCTGATACCAGTTGTTGGGCTAAAACGGTCCAAAGATACTCTTAACATGATGTGATATTGTCCGCTTTGGGCCAAGTCCGCACGGTTTTCCCCAAAAGGCCTCACATCATTAAGAGTATCCAACTCCTTATAAATAGCTCCTTTTTCTTTTCAGCTACCAATGTGGTACTTTGTTCGCACACCTAACAATGTCTCTGTGTCACCCACATTGTCAAAGTATTTATGGCCACCGAAGCCCAAAGGCTGTGAATGTGTCTTCAAAGCTACGGGTAAAGGTCGTAAACTAGCCCATAGACGGGCAAAGGCGCTAAGTCGGGCCGCACGCCACACTCCGCCATCTTCATACTCGTCCCGCCAAACCATTGGCTCTGATACCAGTTGTTGGGCTAAAACGGCCCAAAGATACTCTTAACATGATGTGATATTGTCCGCTTTGGGCTAAGCCCGCACGGTTTTCTCTAAAAGGCCTCACATCATTAAGAGTATCCAACTCCTTATAAGTAGCTCTTTTTTCTTTCCAGCTACCAATGTGGTACTTTGTTCGCACACCCAACAATTGTTGTACCAGTAATTTTCAGAAGTCCAACATGAAGAAAGGACAATTATTTCGCGAAGTGAAAACCAAATCAACTTGCTGATGATTTTATGGCATATATCTATTACAATGGCACTAAAAATGCTGGCATATATATTACATTGGCACAAAAAATGCTGGGCCTATTGTTACCCCATCTGTTCAATTTTTTGTGACAATATTTGTTCATTCCAAAATACTCCCTCCGTTCACTTTTACTTGTCCACTTTTAACTATGCACAAGTGCATAATTTACCAATGTACCCATATTAATTGGTGCATATTTTTATTGGATTTGAAAAATGATTTGAAGTGAGTATTTAATACTATGGGTAAAAACAGGAAAAAAGAAATTGTCTTGTCTTTATATGTTAAAAGTTACAAGTAAAAGTGAAAATCTATTTTTAGAATACTGGACAAGTAACAGTGAACAGAGGGAGTAGTACACATTTTCTATCTTTGGAGACAATTAATTTTATACTTCCCATTTTGCCTTTACATGAAAAGTTTTTATAGTCACACAAATGCTATGACATGTTTAAAGACCACAAGTTTCAAATGTTATCATTTCTTTCTTATACTCTGTGTCAATTCAGACTATGTCTCATAAATTGGAACGGAGGGAATACTATATTCCGTGGTAGCCTTGTCCCTAGTGTTTCAACTTCTTTCATAAACTGTGTCTAACTTCTTCTCAATTTCATTCCGTAATTCATTTAAATTGCACCAACTTATATTATTCATATCTTAAAGCAACTAATTTCTTAACGTTATCTTTTTTTTTTTTTTTGGGACAGTTATTCTTGGTACTATTCACTGCCTGGTTAATCCTGCAACTCTGGTGGTCCGAGAGAAATGTAATTAATAGTTACAATATTGTTGAAATATAGCAATGGTTAATGTGCACGGTTTGTAAATGGACCTTCTATCCTTTAAAATATGTAGCTAAGACCTTATATATATAAAATAAAATACATCGTCTTGAAGGTCTTAATATTTGATTGTGGCATCATCCTGATCTCCATGTTGTCTGATATCCTGTATACCAAAATGTAAAGATTCATACATAAGAAACCTGCTTTCTAGAATTTTAATGTGCATGTTATGTCAATGGATTTAAGTCTATACAGATAATGATATGACTTTTTTACATCATCAGTGTAATTTAATTTGTTATGACTAGTTACTTACCTCTATGTTAGGTTATCATCAATGTTGTTAAATACTCCTCCGTCTTTATCCACTTTCTCTTTCCACGCCACTTAAGAAATCATAAATAAAAGGTGTATTTTTACTCTCTCCGTTCACTTTTACTTGTCCATTATAAACTTTGCACATCCCTTAAAAAATAATAAATGAAGTACATGTTTTACCATCATACCCATATTAATTGGTGTATGACTTCTTAATGGAGTTGGAAAATGTTTTGGAATGAGTAATTAATGCTAAGGTTAAAATAGGAAAAATAAATTATTTTTCTCTTGATATGCCAAAGTGGACAAGTAAAAGTGAAAATCTATTTTTGGAATAGTGGACAAGTAAAAGTGAACGGAGGGAATACTACTTTACCATTATTTTTCCAATAAATCGTACTCTAATCAATATTGATTATTTTCAAGAACACTTAGGTTAAGAGTGAGATAGGAAAGATTTAATTAATTCTATCTTGATTTTGTAAATGGACAAGTTAATTTGGGTTGGAAGGAGTAGAGTTATCGCCAATTTTAGATGATCTGATTGTGTAAATACTTTTTAGACGATTAGTACATTTAACTTAAACTTGTCGTCAATATAAACATGTCTAGAAAAAATGGAATGAACTCCCAAAATTAGCAAATCTTTATGGCTTAGTATTTAGAAAATGGCAACTTTTTCAAATTTTAGGTTTGAGTTTTAAACTTCAGACGAGATGGCTATTTTCGAACTTCAGGCGGCTAGTCTAATTTGTTAAAAGTAGCCAGCTTCTTTACAAGGAAACAAAAATGGCTAGTTGCGCTAATGGATTTGAGAGCAATTAAAACATTTTGATTTGTTTGCCTGATCAAATATATACTTGGTCAACATTAGAATTGACTATAAGCGATTGCGTGCAATTACCCTAGAGTTAATAAGTATAAATGGTAAATACATTTAAAAGGTGATCTTTTAGATCATTTATGTTTTGTTTTTCAAATATAAGTTACTTATTACACTTACTCCTATTGTACTGCTCTTTTATCTTTGTTAATTATGCTCCTAATATATTCATCAGTTCAAATGAAATGAGTTTGGAACTTTAGATTACACTCGCAAGCTCCACCATTATAAGTGTTAGGATCGAGAACCCGGGTAGTGCGAAATTGAGCCAAATAACGTTATAATGACAATAACAACGACAATAGTAAGTTGATAACAACGGCAAGCAAAGAAAATAAATGAGGCACAAATTTAACGTGGTTCGGTCAGTGTGACCTACGTCCACAAGCAGAGAGGAGCAATTTCACTATATCAACAAGAGTACAATAGAGAGTACAAAATTAGAGTAAATACTCTAATTACCCCAAAAAGTATCCCAAGAGAATAACCTCACAAGATCACTCCAAAGAAGGGTTCACACAAGTGTTTCCCAACACAACTCTCTTACAATAATACTCTAAAAGAAGAGAAGAAGACAAAGAGAAAGAGAAGCTCTTCAAATTGTTTTGTTTGGTGTGTCTTCAACTATGGGAAGCCCTTCTATTTATAGCAAGAAGTACTTGGTCTCCAAGTTTGATGCCATGGGTAATGTTATGAACAAATGTATCCACCACACATATTAAAACTTGGTGCCCAAGTTCAATCTTCCACTTGGATTCTTGATAATAGGCTTATGCCTATATCAAAATGAAGGCTATATTACAAATCTCCACCTTGGCCTAATTTTGAGTGATATAGTAATTTTGCTCCACTATCTCCGTTAAAGCCCATATGGGCTAAATCATCCTTCATAGAAGTCAATCAAGTTCAAGCAGAGCTTGAACTTGCCAGCTAGAAGAGGCTTTGTAAACATGTCGGCAGGATTGTCTCTGGTGTTGACTTTCTGAACAGAGACCTTTCCTTCAGCAATAGTTTCCCGGATGAAGTGATACTTGATATCTATATGCTTCGTCCTCTCATGATACATCTGATCTTTAGTCAAGTGAATGGCACTTTGACTATCACAGAAAATGGAAATGCCACCTTGGTATAAGCTGAGTTCACCAAATAGACCCTTCAACCATAAGGCTTCTTTGATCGCCTCAGTCACTACCATATATTCTGCTTTAGTAGTAGATAAAGCTACTACATGTTGTAATGTAGCTTTCCAACTGACAGCGCAACCACCAATGCAAAATACATAGCATGTTAGTGATCTTCTTTTATCAAGATCACCTGCATAATCCGAGTCTACAAAACCAACCAAAGAGTTAGTATTTCTCCCAAACTCTAAACATGCGTTTAAAGTACCTCGGAAGTATCTGAGAATCCATTTCACAGCCTGCCAATGTGATTTACCCGGGCAAGCCATATACCGGCTTACCACACTTACGGCTTGTGAAATGTCTTGTTGTGTACACACCACTGCATACATAATGCTGCCAACTGCACTAGAATATAGTACTTGTGCCATATACCTCTTTTCTTCCTATGACTGCGGTGATTGAGCAGCTGATAACTTAAAATGAGCAGCAAGAGAAGTACTCACTAGTTTAGCATCTTTCATGCCAAACCTTTCTAAGACTTTCTCCAAGTACTTCTTCTGGGTCAGGAATAGCCTGTTGGCTGCTCGATCTCTTTTGATATCCATGTCAAGGATTTTCTTAGCTGCTCCCAAATCTTTCATTTCAAATTCACTTTTCAGTTGACTTTTCAAATTGTGAATTTCTGTCAAATCCTTAGCAACAATGAGCATGTCGTCAACATATAACTATAAGTAAACAAATGAACCATCATTTAACTTCCGGAAGTAAACATAACTATCATACATGCTCCTCGAATAACCATGACCCAACATAAAGGAATCAAACCTCTTGTACTATTGTCTTGGAGACTGCTTTAATCAGTACAAGGATTTCTTCAACAAGCAAACATGATCTTCTTTTCCTTCAATCTCAAAACCTTCAAGTTGATGCATGTATATTTGTTCCTCAAGTTCACCATGTAAGAAAGCTGTCTTAACATCAAGTTGTTCTAACTTCAATCATACATGGCAACTAAGGCAAGCAAAACACGAATGGAGCTATGTTTAACAACAGGTGAGGAAATATCATTAAAATCAACTCCTTGTACCTGACTATAGCCCTTTGCAACTAATCGTGCCTTATACCGTGCATCTTCAACCCCTGGAATGCCATCCTTTTTCTTGAAGACCCATTTGCAACCAACAATTTTATTTCCTGATGGCGGCTTTACAAGAGACCAAGTACCATTCTTATGGAGAGATTCAACTTCTTCATTCATTGCAATAAGCCACTTGGCTGAATCAACACCAGAAACCGCTTCTGAATATTTTGATGGTTCTCCAATTTCTTCAGTTTCCTGCGCTGAAAAAGCAAATGCAACATAATCTCCATACCTTCCTGGTTTTTGAATTTGTCTCATTGTTCTGTGTGGCTATGGAATACTCATTTGGTTAAACTTCTGGAGCTTCAGCTTCTGGCTCAACTTCAGGAGTTTCAACTGTATTTTGTTCCACAGCTGATGATCTTCGCTCAGAAGGAATGCCAAGCTCAACCTCCACCTACTCATGTATACCTCGCTTTTTATTCTTATTACAAGAACTAGAAGACTCTTTTCTAGGATGTAACATAGAGGATTCATCAAAGGTTATATCTCTGCTAATTATAAATTTTAGTGACTTGGGATCAGGATACCAGAGTCTATATCCTTTCACCCCAGATGCATATCCAAGGAAAATACACTTTTTAGCCCTTGGCTCTAAGTTTCCTTCATTCACATGCATGTACGCGAGACAAGCAAAAAATTTTAAATTTGAATAATTAGCAGGAGTACCTGACCACATTTCCTTCGGAGTCTTAAAGTTCAATGGTGCAGAAGGAGCACGGTTGACAATATAAAAAGTTGTAGAGATAGCTTCTGCCCAAAAGGCGTTTATCAACCCAGCATTTGAAATCAAGCAATGAGCTCTTTCCAAAAGAGTTCTGTTCATCCTTTATGCAACACCATTTTGCTGAGGGGTCATCCTCACAGTTCGATGTCGAGCAATTCCTTCATTTTTGCAAAATTCGTTGAACTCATCATTATAAAATTCCAAGCCATTATCTGTTCTAAGCCACTTGACTTGTTTTCCTGTTTGCTTCTCAATCAAAACTTTCCATTGTTTAAAAGTTAAGAAAACATCAGCTTTATTTTTCAGGAAATAAACCCAAACTTTCCTTGAATAATCATCAATGAAAGTTAGCATATACCTGGCACCACCTTTTGACGGGGTACGAGAAGGACCCCAAAGATCTGAATGAATGTGATCCAAAGTACCTTTTGTTCGATGAATTGCTGGAGATTTGAAGCTGACTCTTTTTTGCTTCCCAAACACACAGTGTTCATAGAACTCTATATTTCCGATACTTTGTCCACATAGGAGACCTCTTTTGCTGAGAATGGAATGACCTTTCTCACTCATATGCCCCAGTCGCATATGCCACAATTTAGTAATGTTGGAATCAGGTTGATTTGATGTGGAAACTGCAGCAGCACCTATAATAGTGGATCCCAATAAAGTGTACAACGTACCAGATCTGCGTGATTTCATTATCACCAAAGCACCTAGAGAGATTTTCAATACTCCACCTTCACCTGTGTATTTGCACCCAACAAATTCTAGAGTGCCAAATAAGATGCGATTTTTCTTTAAGTCGGGAACATATCTAACATCGGTGAGAGTTCTCACCACACCATCGTGCATTCTGATTCAGATTGTACCTTCACCAATAACTTTGCATGGAGCATTGTTGCCCATCAAGACAACTCCACCTCCAATAGATTCGTATGTGGTAAACAAATCCCTATTGGGACACATATGATAAGAGCAACCGGAATCTAAAATCCACTCATCATTAGATTTAAAGCTATTGTTAGTAACTAAAAATATTGTTCCCTTGATCTCATCTGCAGCTACACTTGCTTCAGCGGTGTTAGTATTTTGGTGCTCATTTTTCTTTTCCTTATGCTTTTCTCTGTTTTTTCTTATAGCATTCGGAAATAATATGACCTTTCTTATGACAATATTTGCACACATGTCTGTATCTATACTTTGACCTTGATTTAGACCTCTCACTACTTGATTCTTTCTTATCAGATCTACATCTTACAAACAAGCCTTCCCGAAGGGGTGTACTAGTGTCACGCCCCGAACCATGGCCTGGACGTAACACGGCACTCGGTGCCTGACTACATGTGACCGAGCGAACCACATGACTTGCTGAACTAACATGATTTCATATTATAAGCGGAATATGACGTGAATGCATGATGAACCTTTGTACAACATAATAGGTCATATTACATAATAAAGTACTTGTTTAAACATGAGTGTGCCCAAATGTCCATATGACTTCAAATGTCTATCATGACATAACTGATTTGTCTAGTCTATGAAACCTCTATTTTGAGTTTGGACTGGAAGTCATACGTACTGGGACAAGGCCCTCAGCATACCTTTACATGCAAAACTACATAGAGAAGACAATGCTTAAAACCCCGAATGAAATGGGGCTCACCAATAAGCTAGCACGAGCAAATCCTAATGATCAGAAGCGTCGTCCTGTAAATCCGTACCTGCATCGTGAAATACAGGCCCCCGGGAAATAAAAGGGGACGTCAGCACATTGAATGTACTGGTATGTAAAGCAACCGGAAGAACAACATGGGACATAGAATAACATGATAGGAACTAAAAACTGAAAACTGGGACATGAACATGAGCATGAGCATGAGTACATAACATGGAATTGAAACTGAAACTGAACATAAAACATGAGTACTGTAAGCATGAGATAATCTGAAATGATCTGTAATAATCTGTAATACCGACATAAACCACCACGGGGAGAAGCGTGGAGTCTGATCTCTGCCCGATCAGCTAAGCCATCTCGTACCTTGCCGGGGCACGAGACATGAACATAACATAAATGGATCCAAATCCCTCAATGGGGAACATATGAAGGAATCGTCCTACTGGGCGGAGCGATTCTTATCCTACGTTGGCATACGTAGTTTCAAGCTATCTGAGCCTTCTCGGTATTATTACAACTCCCGAACATGAAAATAACATAGTTGGCTAAGAAGCCCATGACTTTCGTGAATTAACTTGTACTTGTCTTGAAATCATGATTTTAACGAAAGGACTTGTAAACATATTTTCATGAAATAACTTGTAAAAATAACTCATGCAGTTTCATATGAACATAATGAGAACACATGAGAAAGAATTCATGATTCATGGATTAAGCTAGGATTCCTAATGTCCGAAATGGAGGTTTAGGAACACAATAACGAACATACATATGGAATTCATGTTCATACATACATACATAATTACGGGCTACCAATACATTGGGTTTAATGCCCTAGGAGTTGAACTTCATAGAATTTACTAAACGGATCACGGGGAAGAACATAGAAGTTCCCACATGTGGATGGAAGTTCTACATACCTTAACCTTCCGCTTTTGAGCGTATCACAATGTCCTTCACCCCCTTCAACTTCAATCTATAGCATACAAGTTATAGGGATTCTATATTAGCAACAATATCCATGTTTTGTTCATCTAAGCATTTTATCAAACACTTAGTGGGCATGAAGCTCTATAACCCTCATTAATGGTGTTTTCTTCACCAAATCCCCATTCTCTTACTTCTAGTCATTTCTACAATCCCATTTAGATGCAATTAACATCATTCTTCATAATCCATATGAATACAACAATCCCAAATCAACAACCCAACAATTCTAACATAGTTCATATAATTATCTTCAACAACCCAATCATTATTCTCCCAATAAATCATCAATTCACAATTATAAATGATTTGGGAGTAGAAATATTACCTTTTGGGTAGTCACCACGAAATCAACACTCCCAAGCCCGATCTTTAGCTTAAAATGACGACCACAACTCGTACTACACTTTATCCTTCACGAGCTTTAGGATTCGGGGCCTTAAAATTGGTTGATTTTCTCCTTCTTCTCTCTAAATTTCTCTCTCTCTTTTTCCTCTCTCTAAAATCTGAAATGAGGGGAAAAAATGAGGCTTCTAGGGTTTCATTTTCTTTAAATACCAAGGGAAAATGGGTTGACCCAACTTGAAAACGGGTCGGGACTGTTCTGTCTTAAAACGTCCATATCTCCCAATCCCGACGTCGCTTGTGAACCCACAACCTATGGTTGGAAAGATATTTCAATAATCTACAACTTTCATTCTTTGAGTTTTTCCCAAATTCTCAACTTACGATGGGGTTATGGCCTCCCGAAGTCAGTTGACCCGAATCTCAAATGCGGACCAAAACGCGCCCACGTTACGGTACCGTAACACAGGGTACGGACCGTAACGTCGCGTCGTACCCTGATGAAAATTTCCAGAAACTTTCTGGAAATTTTCCCTGTGTTACGGTCCGATGTTACGGTCCGTAACACAAGGTACGGTCCGTAACACGAAGGGACGGACCGTATCTTGGGACCGTATCTTGGTGAAAATTTCCAGTGAGGTTCTGGAAATTTCGTCTGTGTTACGGTACACTGTTACGGTCCGTAACACGAGTTACGGTCCGTAACTCGTCACCGTAACGCAGGCGATTTTCCAGCGAACAGGCTTCAGTCAATGGGGCATAACGTTTTGCACATATATCCATTTAATCCCCATAATATACCGTTGGAAATCTTGTTAATAGGGCTACAACTTTCAACAAGGAAGTTCTTCCAGATTCACAACGGATCAAGGAGTTATCGTTGCCCGAAATAGACCTGTCAACCCACTAGAACTTTAATGATATGAGTTTAAACTTGGTTCCAAGATGCGGGGTGTTACAATATCTCCCCCTTGGGATCATTCGTCCTCGAATGATGGATAATGGTTAAGATTATGGCTGGACATGGCTTGATTACATGAATGTGAAGGAAACATGACATGAAACATGAAGACTGAACTAACATGACTTGATCTCATGGAAACATGAATACATGAACTTGAACGTGAAACATGAGGCATGAATACATAAGAAACATGACATGGAAACTAAAGGTATTTACCTTGAAAACTATCTGCCTGGTCTTCGAACAAGTGAGGATATCTAGATTTCATGTCCTCTTCGGCTTCCCATGTGGCCTCTTCAACCTTCTGACTCCTCCACAAGACTTTTACTGAGGCTACTTCCTTAGTTCTCAACTTGCGAACTTGACGATCAAGAATGGCTATAGGGATCTCCTCATAAGTCAACCCGTCCTTAACTGTGATAGTATCAGTAGAAACAACCAACGATGGGTCTCCTACACACTTCCTCAACATGGACACGTGAAACACGGGATGTACAGCTGCCAAATTTTGTGGCAACTCAAGTTCATAAGCCACTAAACCGACCTTTCGTAAAATTCTGTAAGGTCCAATATACCTGGGACTTAGCTTCCCTTTCTTGCCAAATCTCATAACACCTTTCATGGGTGAGACTTTAAGGAACACCCAATCATCAACGGAAAATTCTAAATCCCTTCGTCTCACATCTGTATAAGACTTTTGGCGGCTCTGAGCTGTTTTCAAACGCTCCTGTATTAACTTGACTTTCTCCATAGCTTGATAAACCAAATCTGGTCCTAATAACTCTGCTTCACCTACTTCAAACCAACCAATTGGTGACCTGCACCTTCGCCCATACAGAGCCTCAAATGGTGCCATCCCAATACTAGCATGATAACTATTATTATAGGAAAACTCGATGAGTGGTAAGTGATCATCCCAACTACCTTTGAAATCCAAGACACATGCGCGCAACATATCCTCCAGAGTCTGGATAGTACGCTCTGCCTGGCCATCTGTTTGGGGATGGAAAGCTGTGCTGAGGTTCACTTTGGTACCCAATCCTTTCTGAAAGGATTTCCAGAAATTCGCTGTAAACTGAGCTCCACGATCTGAAATAATGGACACTGGTGTCCCATGCAATCTGACAATCTCACTAATATACAGCTTGGCATAGTCTTCTGCTGAATATGTGGTCTTGACTGGCAAAAAGTGTGCTGACTTAGTAAGCCGGTCAACGATCACCCAAATAGAGTCGTGCCTCTTAGCTGAACGAGGTAAACCTGATACAAAATCCATATTGATCATTTCCCATTTCCAAACAGGAATATCAATATTCTGAGCCAAGCCACCAGGCCTCTGGTGTTCAGCTTTCACCTGCTGACAGTTCAGGCACTTAGCTACAAAATCTGCCACACTCTTCTTCATGTCGTTCCACCAGTACATCTCCTTGAGATCATGATACATCTTAGTGGAACCTGGGTGAATAGAATACCTGGAATTGTGGGCCTCCGACATGATTCACTCTCTGAGTCCATCTACATCTGGGACACATAATCTGCCTTGGTACCTCAAGGCACCATCATCTCCCCCTTGTTCAAAAACCGTTGTCTTATGTTTGTGAATCCCTTCCTTCAGCTGCAATAAATAGGGATCACTAAATTGTTTCTCCTTGACTTTAGCGACTAGAGAGGAAAGAGTACTATTCTGAACAACCACCCCACCGTCTCCGGATTCTAAAAGTCGGACTCCTAGATTGGCCAAACGGTGAACTTCCTTCGTCATAATTCTCTTATCCACATCCACGTGGGCTAAACTCCCCATGGAATGCCGACTAAGAGCATCCGCTACAACATTCGCTTTTCCCGGATGATAAAGAATATCCACATCATAATCTTTAAGCAATTCGAGCCATCTCCTCTGTCTAAGATTTAGCTCCCTTTGCTTGAAGATATACTGCAGGCTTTTATGATCCGTGAAAATATCAACGTGCACCCCATACAAATAATGCCGCCATATCTTAAGCGCAAAAACTACAGCTGCCATTTCTAAGTCATGAGTCGGGTAATTTCTTTCGTGAACCTTGAGCTGACGAGATGCATAAGCTACAACTTTACCATGCTGCATTAAGACACATCCGAGACCAACTCCCGAAGCATCACAATAAACCACGAATCCTTCGGTTCCCTCTGGCAAGGTCAAAACTGGGGCAGAAGTCAATCTTTTGTTCAGCTCTTCAAAGCTTCGCTCACAAGCATTTGACCATTGGAACTTAATTTTCTTTCGAGTCAACTTGGTCAACGGAGCAGAGATAGAAGAAAATCCTTCTACAAAGCGCCGATAATAACCTGCCAGACCCAAGAAACTTCTTATATCAGAAACTGAAGCGGGTCTGGGCCAACTCTTTACGGCGTCAATCTTTTGAGAATCAACTCTAACACCTTCACCCGAGATCACGTGGCCTAAGAATGTCACTGATTTAAGCCAAAACTCACACTTTGAAAATTTTGCAAAAAGCTCTCGCTCCTTAAGAGTCTGCAACACTATTCTAAGATGTTCTGCATGTTCTGCCTCATTACGGGAATACACCAAAATATCGTCAATAAAGACAATGACGAATAAATCGAGATAAGGCTTGAAGACCCTATTCATAAGATCCATAAAAGCAGCTGGTGCATTTGTCAACCCGAATGACATAACGAGAAATTCGAAATGGCCATAACGGGTCCTAAAAGCTGTCTTAGGAACATCCACTTCTTTAACCTTCAACTGATGATAACCTGACCTGAGATCAATCTTGGAATAACATTGGGCACCTTGCAGCTGATCAAATAAGTCATCGATTCTAGGAAGAGGGTACCTGTTCTTAATGGTGACCTTGTTCAGCTGTCGGTAATCTATACACATACGTAAAGAACCATCCTTCTTTCGGACAAATAGGACTGGTGCACCCCAAGGCGAAACACTAGGCCTAATAAACCCCTTATCAAGTAGATCTTTCAATTGGGCTTTTAACTCTTTTAACTCCGCTGGAGCCATTCTGTATGGTGGAATAGATATCGGCTGAGTATCGGGAAGTAAATCAATTCCAAACTCAATCTCCCTGTCAGGAGGGACTCCTGGAAGATCTTCGGGGAAGACTTCCGGAAATTCATTTACAACTGGAACAGATTGAAGAGTTGGAGTTTGAGCATCTGAATCCTTGACCCGAACTAGGTGGTAGATATAGCCCTTGGAAATCATTTTTCTGGCTTTTAGGTAAGAAATGAATCTACCCCTGGGTACTACTGAATTACCCTTCCATTCTATGACTGGCTCATTAGGAAACTCGAATCTTACCACCTTAGTTCTACAACAGACTGTGGCATAACATGAAGCTAACCAATCCATACCCATGATCACATCGAAGTCTACCATTTCTAATTCTGCTAAATCAGCTATGGTTCTGCGGTGGTAGACTAAAACTGGACAACCCTTATACATATGTCTAACTGTGAGTGATTCTCCAACGGGGGTGGACACTTCAAAGGGTTCATACAATTTTTCAGGTTCAATACCAAATTTCTTAGCAACAAAAGGGGTTACATAAGATAGGGTGGATCCTGGGTCAATAAGGGCATATACATCGAAAGTGAAAACTGTTAGAGTACCTGTAACAACATCTGCCCGAGCCTCTGCATTCTGACGGCCTGTCAATGCATACATGCGGTTTCGCCCCCCGCTTGCGTTCCCAGCCCTAACTGCATTGCTCCCCTGCTGGGCCTGATTATTACGAGGGACTGCTGAATTTGTGGTTTGCGTCACATTACCTCCGGTACCTTGCCTAGCTGATGGGCAATCTTTCTGAATATGGCCCCTCTGGCCACAACCATAACATACATTCCTGCCCATGAGACACTCACCTAAGTGTTTCTTATTACATTTGCCGCATATCGGATAATTATAGTTCGACTGACCCCCACTAGTTTGAGAGTACGAACTTGATGGCCTGAAATTCTGCCTCTTATCATTGCGGAACTTAGGGGGTGGGGCACTTGCTGTGGACGGAGCAGGTGCTGCTGACCTGTTCTTGAAGAAGTTCCTATTTCGGTTCCCGCTGAACTGTCCGGTAGATTTGACCCTCTTGTTGTACTCCTTGTCTTTCTCTTTTTGTAAGGCTTCTTCCTCCTTTAGCCTTGTCTCCTTGCCCTGCACAAAAGCAACCATCTTGGAAATAGTCATGGTCCCATTTTGTGCAACAATATTGGCTCCATCATACAAATGGGAATCAAGACCTCCCACGAATCTTCTCACTCTTGCCCTCATATCAGGTACCATGTGTGGGGCATGCTTTGCCAGACTAACGAATTCCAAATAGTATTCTTGAACTGGCCTGCCATTTTGCTTAAGTTTCAGGAACTGTTCGGCCTTAGCCTCTCTGAGCTCTATTGGCATAAAGTGGTCTAGAAATGCGCTAGCAACTTCATCCCATGTAGCATCAGGTGCACTCTCACCTCGGGACAATTCCCAAGATTCATACCACGTGTTAGCAATGCCCTGTAATTGATGAGCTCCAAAAGTAGCTGCTTCTGTTTCGGTAACTGTCATAATCCTGAAGATCTTTTGGAGAGCGTCAATGTAGTCCTGAGGATCTTCATCCTTTTTCGTTCCCGTGAATACTGGGGGATTCATTCTGAGAAAGTCCTTTGCCTTAGAAGACTCCCCATTACCTCCTGAACTTGGCCCAGTTTCCTGACGTTGGGTCTGAGCTACTACTAGCTGGGTGAGCATATTGATAGCACTCCTAACATCCCTATCCGAAGCATTCGGAGGTGTAACAGTAGAGGTGGTTGGAGCTGTTGCCTGAGTCGGAACAGTATCTTCGTGAGCTACTTCGGCGGCAGCCCTTTGGCTAGTGGCTGTGTTTTTCTTCTTGTAAGTTCTTTTGTAAGGCATTTTCTGAAAACACGTATACGCACGAGTTAGGAAATCATCCTAAAAATACTGCTCTAATTGCACGATCTAGAATATGAAAGAAATGAGACAATCCTGAATGTCCTGGTGGTCAATTGTTTATATGTGTGGGGCCCTCACACATATAAAAGAGACCCCGCTAGACACGGTTTCATAGACTCCCTAAAGACACTTGAACCTAGGCTCTGATACCAAGCTTTTTCACGCCCCGAACCATGGCCTGGACGTAACACGGCACTCGGTGCCTGACTACATGTGACCGAGCGAACCACATGACTTGCTGAACTAACATGATTTCATATTATAAGCGGAATATGACGTGAATGCATGATGAACCTTTGTACAACATAATAGGTCATATTACATAATAAAGTACTTGTTTAAACATGAGTGTGCCCAAATGTCCATATGACTTCAAATGTCTATCATGACATAACTGATTTGTCTAGTCTATGAAACCTCTATTTTGAGTTTGGACTGGAAGTCATACGTACTGGGACAAGGCCCTCAGCATACCTTTACATGCAAAACTACATAGAGAAGACAATGCTTAAAACCCCGAATGAAATGGGGCTCACCAATAAGCTAGCACGAGCAAATCCTAATGATCAGAAGCGTCGTCCTGTAAATCCGTACCTGCATCGTGAAATACAGGCCCCCGGGAAATAAAAGGGGACGTCAGCACATTGAATGTACTGGTATGTAAAGCAACCGGAAGAACAACATGGGACATAGAATAACATGATAGGAACTAAAAACTGAAAACTGGGACATGAACATGAGCATGAGCATGAGTACATAACATGGAATTGAAACTGAAACTGAACATAAAACATGAGTACTGTAAGCATGAGATAATCTGAAATGATCTGTAATAATCTGTAATACCGACATAAACCACCACGGGGAGAAGCGTGGAGTCTGATCTCTGCCCGATCAGCTAAGCCATCTCGTACCTTGCCGGGGCACGAGACATGAACATAACATAAATGGATCCAAATCCCTCAATGGGGAACATATGAAGGAATCGTCCTACTGGGCGGAGCGATTCTTATCCTACGTTGGCATACGTAGTTTCAAGCTATCTGAGCCTTCTCGGTATTATTACAACTCCCGAACATGAAAATAACATAGTTGGCTAAGAAGCCCATGACTTTCGTGAATTAACTTGTACTTGTCTTGAAATCATGATTTTAACGAAAGGACTTGTAAACATATTTTCATGAAATAACTTGTAAAAATAACTCATGCAGTTTCATATGAACATAATGAGAACACATGAGAAAGAATTCATGATTCATGGATTAAGCTAGGATTCCTAATGTCCGAAATGGAGGTTTAGGAACACAATAACGAACATACATATGGAATTCATGTTCATACATACATACATAATTACGGGCTACCAATACATTGGGTTTAATGCCCTAGGAGTTGAACTTCATAGAATTTACTAAACGGATCACGGGGAAGAACATAGAAGTTCCCACATGTGGATGGAAGTTCTACATACCTTAACCTTCCGCTTTTGAGCGTATCACAATGTCCTTCACCCCCTTCAACTTCAATCTATAGCATACAAGTTATAGGGATTCTATATTAGCAACAATATCCATGTTTTGTTCATCTAAGCATTTTATCAAACACTTAGTGGGCATGAAGCTCTATAACCCTCATTAATGGTGTTTTCTTCACCAAATCCCCATTCTCTTACTTCTAGTCATTTCTACAATCCCATTTAGATGCAATTAACATCATTCTTCATAATCCATATGAATACAACAATCCCAAATCAACAACCCAACAATTCTAACATAGTTCATATAATTATCTTCAACAACCCAATCATTATTCTCCCAATAAATCATCAATTCACAATTATAAATGATTTGGGAGTAGAAATATTACCTTTTGGGTAGTCACCACGAAATCAACACTCCCAAGCCCGATCTTTAGCTTAAAATGACGACCACAACTCGTACTACACTTTATCCTTCACGAGCTTTAGGATTCGGGGCCTTAAAATTGGTTGATTTTCTCCTTCTTCTCTCTAAATTTCTCTCTCTCTTTTTCCTCTCTCTAAAATCTGAAATGAGGGGAAAAAATGAGGCTTCTAGGGTTTCATTTTCTTTAAATACCAAGGGAAAATGGGTTGACCCAACTTGAAAACGGGTCGGGACTGTTCTGTCTTAAAACGTCCATATCTCCCAATCCCGACGTCGCTTGTGAACCCACAACCTATGGTTGGAAAGATATTTCAATAATCTACAACTTTCATTCTTTGAGTTTTTCCCAAATTCTCAACTTACGATGGGGTTATGGCCTCCCGAAGTCAGTTGACCCGAATCTCAAATGCGGACCAAAACGCGCCCACGTTACGGTACCGTAACACAGGGTACGGACCGTAACGTCGCGTCGTACCCTGATGAAAATTTCTAGAAACTTTCTGGAAATTTTCCCTGTGTTACGGTCCGATGTTACGGTCCGTAACACAAGGTACGGTCCGTAACACGAAGGGACGGACCGTATCTTGGGACCGTATCTTGGTGAAAATTTCCAGTGAGGTTCTGGAAATTTCGTCTGTGTTACGGTACACTGTTACGGTCCGTAACACGAGTTACGGTCCGTAACTCGTCACCGTAACGCAGGCGATTTTCCAGCGAACAGGCTTCAGTCAATGGGGCATAACGTTTTGCACATATATCCATTTAATCCCCATAATATACCGTTGGAAATCTTGTTAATAGGGCTACAACTTTCAACAAGGAAGTTCTTCCAGATTCACAACGGATCAAGGAGTTATCGTTGCCCGAAATAGACCTGTCAACCCACTAGAACTTTAATGATATGAGTTTAAACTTGGTTCCAAGATGCGGGGTGTTACAATATCTCCCCAGTAATAGCTCTATCTATCCGTTCTTTTGATTTTAAGATAGATTTGATATCTCTATAAGAGATATTATCCTTTCCATAAAGCATAGTATCTCTTATATGTTTAAATGACTGGGGAAGGGAAATAAGCAATAACACGGCTTGATACTCTTCTTTAACTTCAGCATCAATATTGCTCAAATCCATAAGAATGGAATCAAATGCATTAAGATGTGAGAGTATAGAAGTACCTTCAACCATACGAAATGTGTAAAGTTTTTGCTTCAGGTAAAGTCTATTTTCCACTGTCCTCTTCATATACAGGGTTTTTAATTTTTCCCATATGCCTTTGGCTGTGGTTTCTGCAGATACTTCACGTAAAACCTCATTTGAGAGGTTTAAAATGATACCTGATTTTGCCTTTTTGTCTATGACGGCAAACTCGGGGTTCGTCATACTTTCTGGTTTCTTCCCACTTCCTTCCAGTGCCATATCTAAGCTGTCCTGAATTAGGATAGCTTCCATCTTCAATTGCCACATCCCGAAGTTTGCACTTCGGTCAAATTTCTCAACGTAGGTCTTTGTTACAGTCATCTTTGGCTACTGAAACTAACCCGGTTAGATCCGGCTCTGATACCAATTTGTTAGGATTGAGAACAAGGGCAGTGCGAAATTTAGCCAAATAACGTTATAATGACAATAACAAAGACAATAATAGTAAGTTGATAACAACGACAAGCAAAGAAAATAAATGAGGCACAAATTTACCGTGGTTCGGTTAGTGTGACTTACGTCCACAAGCAGAGAGGAGCAATTTCACTATATCAACAAGAGTACAATAGAGAGTACAAAATTAGAGTAAAAACTCTAATTACCCCAAAAAGTATTCCAAGAGAATAACCTCACAAGATCACTCCAAAGAAGGGTTCACACAAGTGTTTCCCAACACAACTCTCTTACAATAATACTCTAAAAGAAGAGAAGAAGACAAAGAGAAAGAGAATCTCTTCAAATTGTTTTGTTTGGTGTGTCTTCAACTATGGGAATCCCTTCTATTTATAGAAAGTAGTACTTGGTCTCCAAGTTTTATGCCATGGGTAATGTTTTGAACAAATGTATCCACCACACATATTAAAACTTGGTGCCTAAGTTCAATCTTCCACTTGGATTCTTGCTAATAGGCTTATGCGTATATCAAAATGAAGGTGTTACACCTCTCATTTTCATACGTTGAGTTTCGCCGAATGCTAATTGTCCTAGTCTAGAGGAGTAGGACAAATATTTCGAGGTCATAAGGGTAGATATGTCCATCTTGGGTAAATAATGGAGTAAAACCATGTTTAGTAAGACTCGGAAAGGTTTAAGACTCGTCGGATCATCGGAGTTAAGTTTCGGTGGAAGTTTGGTAAAATGTCACTTTATGGCGCACTTTGTGGCGCAACAGGCGAGCAGCAAAGTGCGCTTTGCGGCCATACAGTTGCGCAACAAAGTGTGACAGTGAAATTTTGTTGATGTTGCGAGACTTGCAACACAACATACGTCTAGCAAAGCACGCTTTGCGCCTAGCAAAGCTCGCAACATGTTGTGTCGGTCCAGAATTTTCTGGACCACTATAAAAGACCAAATTCCCTTATCTGACCTCTTTTTATGTTTTTTTTATTGAGCCGAGGGTCTTTCGGAAATAGCCGTCCTACCTTGGTAGGAGTAAGGTCTACGTACACTCTACCCTCCCCAGACCCCACGTGGTGGGATTTCACTGGGTTTGTTGTTGTTGTTGTTGTTGTTGTTGTTGTTGTATAAAAGACCAAATTCGACCCAAAATCATATTTTCACCATTTTTGGACATAGAAACCTCTAGAATTCTCTCCACTCTCCATCCACAAGAAACCAAGAGAAATCCATGATCAACTACATTAATCGCACAAAATCAAGTGTAAGAAACCTACCAAAGTCCATCTAAGTCAAGAAATTCCAAGGGAAGTGGACTATGGTTTTTGTGCAAGAAGAGAATTTCCACTCCAAGCTTATTCTTCAATTATCTAAGGTGAGTTTTATGATCATTCTATGTTGTTTAAGGGGTTGAAAGTTAAAATACTTGGATTGTAGAAAGATATAGAAATTGGGTCATGAATGTGTGAATAGTGCCATTGTTGAATAGTAGTTTGGAGTGAATTATGAATATTGATGTGTTGTGATTGTAAGTATGTTATGAATGACATTAGAACGTGGAATAAGTATTATATGTGAGAAGATGCAATAATGAACTATGACCATGATTATGGAGAAATTAGAGTGAAATTGTGAAATGTGGGTAATATACGTGAATGATGATTGTTGCCTATTGTATTGTGATTGTTGTTATGAATGTTTGGGAGTTGATATAGAATATGGGGAAAGTTGTATAAACAAAGGAAATGCTGCCCAATTTTCGTTAGCTTTAGTAAGCGCGTTCTTGTGATCGATTAACTAATGTTGATGCGAATCCTCTTGAAGGTAGAAACGCGAGCATCAAAGGAGAACGATCAAGCGATAAAACTGCTAAACGAAAGAGGTATGTAAGGCTGGTACCTTCCTTCTATGGCATGACTCCTATGACATGAATCTTCTAGATTTCCATAATCTTCCTAAACAAAGGAACTACAAGTCAATGAATGTAATGAGCTATATGTGTATGAGGTAAAGAAAAGAGATGCGAGAAGCAAGATAATGATGACGATGAGTTAAGTATAAAGAATCCTAAAGTAAAGTAAGAGGTCCATAAAGGTAATGATTCTAAGTATGGTTTCATTGATGTTTTTCTTTATGTACACTCACCTTAAATTGTTAGTTCCTTCAAGGTGAGAGATGGTGTTGATGATTACTCTATAATATAATCGGGGGTTCACGACCTTATGTTACCCCGACATAGCCATAGTTGCTTCAAGTCCTAATGTATGTTTTGATGATAAATGTATAATGATGCTAAGTCAGGATATGTCTATCAGATATACGATAATGTAAGTTTATGATATACTTATGCAAGGTATGAAAATGTTAACTTTATGAATGATTATGTGACGATACGATTCCACCGTGCCTAGTTGGCCGGGCATGTCACCGCGAAGGCGGGCTGCAAACGATTCCACCGTGCCTAAATGGCCGGGCATGTCACCGCGAAGGCGGGCTGCATACGATTCCACCGTGCCTAAATGGCCGGACATGTCACCGCTAAGGCGGGCTGCTATGTTCACACCGTGCCTAGAGGATCGGGCATGATCACCACTAGTGGGAGGCATATGATGGTTACCCGGACGCGGGTTAACGATAATGATGATGATGCGATGATATATGTGCTATAATGATACATGTACTATGATTATATAAATATACGATATATGTATGAAATGTATCCACCTATAAAACTCATGCAGGTTATATTTTCCTCATATGGCTTATGATTCTTCCATTATGTTCATTTCATTCATATCTTACATACTCAGTACAGTGTTCGTACTGACGTCCATTTTCTTTGGACGCTATGTTCATGCCCACAGGTAGACAAGGAGGTGATCCAGACTCGTAGGAGCTGTTAGCTGACTTGAGAGCACTTCATTGTTCCGGAGGTGCTTTTTGGTTTATTCTTTTATGTAGATATATGTATATGTATTTTGGGCACGACGGGGTCTTGTCCCGTGCATATGTCTAGTACTCTAGTAGAGGCTCGTAGATACATATGTGTGAGTAATATGGTCTCACGATGCTACTATGGTTTATGTATTATTATTTTGATAGCCGAAGGGCTTATGTATGTATATAAAGTAAATATGTTTCAAATGAAAAATAGTTTTTCTATGATCGTGAGCATAAAACATATGAATGAACGCAGGATGAGTAATAGAGTTAGTGGTGCTCGGTGGTTAGCCCTGGGTACCCGTCATGGCCCCAGTCGGGTCGTGACAGAAGGCCATATTACAATATGTATAGAGAAATAGGATTACATAATTTTCACAAGTAACTCAAAATGCATAAAGAAATCATTGTTTGTAGTGTCAAGTTCATATGCAAAAAAAGAAAAACACTTCTTTCTTTTTCCACCTGACAATTCAACAATGTAACTGCTTAGCGATTCCACTAAGTGGGTGGCTAGGGCTAGTTTTTTTAAGAATAAATAAAAACGAACCTCAAAGAGAAAAGTACAAGTAAGGGGGGCTAGGCCTTACAAATCCTAATGAGGTAACAAACCTCTACTAATCAACAATGTAACTAGTATACATGCTGTAGCTGTAAAACACAGTCAAACATTCAAGGATCAACATGACAACAAAATGCGCCGGTTCAAGAATCAGTGGCTCAAACAAGGCGTAATAACATGATGTAACACTTGAACCAGCAATTAAGGCAGCAATCAACCACCAATGCTGCAGTAATAACATGATGTAACACATTTTCATGATATGCCTAGCTTTTCAAGCGATGGACGCTACAAACTGCCAAAAACCAGAGACCTTAATGTTTGGAAACTTTGTTTTGCTAATATTTGTAATTGAACTTAAATTTGAAAAAATTTCAAAACCTATTTACCTCGGTTATGCAAAACGTTCCATATGATCTTCGGCAAGTTAGTAACTAGATCGATCTGATACAGGTTGCCACACTGCTTTGACCATTCCTCCTTTCTTCACCTTGGACTTGTGAAAATTACTGGTAGCAATGACAGAGTTATTAACAACATTGATGTGATATTGTAAAATAGTATTTATTTAGTAGCTACACATGTCGTCTACACAAAAGAACAAGCATATAGAACGAACTTTTGTTTTTACTTTTCATGTGTAAGTTTCCCTTGCAGAAACTTTATAATGTACACGATACTTACTTGGAACTTCTTGAAGATTCTGGTTTATCCCTCAAACTCATAGCTGACAGTTGACGTGCCAAGTTCTTGTCTCGGTCAGTATGAGCTGACCTGGTTCTTGAGACAGCATTTCCATCATTTGACTAAGTCATTGGACATACAAAGTTTCTACATAACCAGAAGTTTTTTGAAGTCAGCATTTCACGGGGTTTTCATTTATCAACAAATGTATATAGACTTATGAGAAGAGACGACAAGACAGAAATTTAGATCAGACAAAAGAAATACTAAGACATGCATATGACTTATAACAACAGGCTGAAAGACAGTGATTTAAACCAGAGGCAAAAACTAAGATATGTCTGTACCGTTCTACATGCTTGTATTTGCAACGATTCATCATATCCACTGTATATTGACCAAAAAGGATGTCAATGTCCTTTTCCAACTTTGGGATCTGATATGCTGGTAAAATGTCCCATATCTTTAATACTTGAAAGTATGTAGAGTTCTGCAGCTGAATATCTATGGTCCAAATCAATTTTAGGTGCTTGACACCATAAAACTCTAATAGTACAGAAGAATTCCCACCTTTGTTGCTATCCATTCTGTTCTTTTCTGACCGACGCCAACCACTTGAAACACTCCTAAAAAAACTGTATTTTCCGACCTGAAAAAGGGTCATTTCCGACCTCATGAGGTCGGTTTTGGGCAAAAACCGACCTCAAAATTAGGTCGGAAAAGAGTGGGTCGGAAATATTACCAACCTCATGAGGTCGCAAAAAACCGACCTCATGAGGTCGGTAATATTTTTTTAGTCGGATATTAATTATATGAAATACCGACCTCATGAGGTCGGTAATTTGCAATTCCCTGGAAAAATTTGCAAAAAACCGACCTCATGAGGTCGGTAATTTGCAATTCCCTGGAAAATTTTGCAGAAAACCGACCTCATAAGGTCAGTAATTTGCAATTTCTAGAAATATTTTGCAAAAAACCGACCTCATGAGGTCGGTATTTTATGTGTCTGGCCCCAAAACCGACCTCATGAGGTCGGTACCCTGCAAGAAAAATGGCAGCACCTAGCTGTTTTTCCAGCTGCTCCCCTGTCAAGATGAATTTTTTTTACTTTCAACTAAAACCAGCTCAAATAGCTGCCAACAATACACCAAACTACTATAAATACATAAAACATTAAACTACTATTACAACACATATACTACAACCACCAATACATCAAATTCAATTTGAAACTACTTCAAAGTTGAATAAAAACATCAATCAAACATTCACAAGAGACTTAAGCTACTTCAACCTTTGCAAACATCAAAACAACATTAAACTACTTCAACATTTGTAAACATCCACAAAACATTAAACTAGTCTATATTAAGTTAGTCTACAACATTAGACTACTTCACCCCTTGCAAACATAAAGATGGTTGATGCGAACATCCAAAGTCAAGTTCTGCTGCTCAGCTGCCTCAAGTTGCTGCTTTAGAACTGCAACCTCATTTTCTGACTTTTCCCAACCTACCAAACACTACAAGAAAAATAGCCTTTAGCGAGCGGATATCCAGTCGTTAAAAGTCCAAATCCAGTCGCTAAAAATCAATAACGACCAGAAACAATACTTTTCCTGGACTATGCCAAAAAAGATGAGGCTAGTGTATAAGTTGCTTATCCTTGAAAATATATAAAGATCAATGCTTGAGACTACTTATCTTAGGCCTAGGTTGGTGCAGGACTATAAGATATAATTTAGGTGAAAGCCAAAGGCTACATAAAACTGGGTTGAGCTTAGCATCCTTACATTTCTTGAAAAGATCCACCTAAAATCTGGAACTTTACCAAACATTGACTCGGGATCAAGACTATTTAAAAATTTAACTACGTAGTTAGTTATACTAATGTATTGAACTAACTTTCTACCTAAATATTGCCCCAAGGCAGATAAAGTACTAAGTATTTTAAATTATCTTATCCTCCAGTACCACATAATAGGTAGATTTAGACAAAGCAAGCAAGTGATAATTAAGGAATTCTTAAAAGTATATAATTATTTTTTACTATTATTCAAAGGTTCTAGCAATGTAATAGTTATACCCATAAGCTTAATCCAATGACTATCAATAACACATTAACTACTTCGTCATGCTACTCGACTAATTATTATAAACTAGATATATCACTCTAAATTTTTAGAAGGACTAAGCATATAGTAAGTAAAAATAATCACTAGATGCTCAGTCTTAATTAGCAAGTAATAAAACAATTAAAGCACTAGTTAGTTAGAATTACAACTAGTCAAACAAGCAGATTACTTAACAATTGCAGGATTCGATTACTAGTACTCAAAACTAGATAATGATTTCTGATAAAGCTAATCGATGCCATCAAACAGAGATCATTGGAAGAATAAAAGAACACCTAATTCCAGGATCACTAGTACAACCAGCGGATTAGCTAGAACAGCGAATTTAGAGACATTATATTCATAATCAGTTTATGCCAAGTCCTACAAGCATCAAACATAAATTTATGGTACATGGTTTTTCACACCATTACTGATCTGAGGACACGCACAACATATTTGTTTAATAATCTTCAATTCCAACGACAAATTGTACTAGTTCTGTTGATATGAGCCAATTTCCCAAGCAAGACATCTTTAATTAGTAATGAATTTATCACAAATATATCTGAATGAAATGTGTGTTTTTTCATAAATCCTTACAGCCATGGGAAACCAAAATTGTGATAAATTTTTTCACAACTTCACCAACAACTTAAAAACGAACCCTAAACTTGTCATTACAGCCATGGGAAACCAAAATTGTGATAAAATTACAGCCAAAATTATAACAATAATCCCTTTTCATTAATATTAATTTCGTTTAACTATAACCTAGAAACTATAATCAACGAAACCCACAAAAGGAAAACTATTTCTAATTCCAGAGTAAGAAAAGTAAGCTAATCAGATCAAACAGAAGGAAAAGTAAGCTAATCAGATCAAACAGAAGGTCTTTATCAACAAGCATACTCTAATGAAACAATTTTATAACAGACATAACCTATCATAACATCTAAGGATGACTTTCAGAAAACAGAAGAAGTTTCTTAATGACAAAAGATATATACCCTCCAAAAGGACCAAAACATACTAAAGACCTAGTATAATTCAGTTGTAACTAGAGCAGTCAGCAAGTTACCATGTTAGGAAGAAACGGTATTGTTGAAGGGATATCTGGCATCTCATATTCATCTTCACGAGTCTCAACTCTTGTGTTCAAGTTCTTTAACCTTTGTTGTATTCTTAGCCGGAGTACCTGAAAATTATTCCGAAAATTAAGAAGCTATTTGACAGTACAACCTTTAGGAAATTAATAAGTTATTCCTTCAACTATTATTCTAGTACGTTAGAACTTGAGAAAACTCACTTCTCCCATGAGGAGGAAGATTTTGTTGCGCCTGCTCCTTATGTTATCTTGGATTTCTTGAAACTGCATCTGTCCAAAATCTTGAACGGTCTCCGGTCCTTCAATGATGCAGAAATTACTAAAACAAACACGGACCAACATTAGTTATCTCAAAAGAATGCAAGCTTATAGATTATGAGTCCAAAAACAACAATCAACCACTCTTCAATGTTAAAGTTGTTGGTTGTATGAATCTTGTGTATCCATTCCACTCTATGTGGGTCCAAGTGAAGAAGTCGAGCCAAGATTTGAAGCTTAAGGGTTTTGAATTCTAATCTTTTTAAGTAATTGGGTTCTAAATTAATAGACCCTTATGGTCCGACATTTCCCCCGACCCCGCGCATAGCAGGAGCTTAGTGCATGAGGCTGCCCTTTTGGTTCTAAATTAATAATTTAAGCATATTCAATGGATTTTTAAGACAACTACAGGGTTTGAACCAAAGCTACTAGGTTCGACCGAACCCATAGCTTACACTCTAGCTTCGCCACTTGGTCGAACGTCCAAGTGAGTTCAGTATTCAGACGATTCATGTTAGTTAGAAACTACTTTTACACTGGCCTTCAACCTACAATAGCCCAACCCGGACTTTAGATGGGCTATACTCTACAAAGTTCACACAAAACATCAGTCCAAAACCATCATTTCATAATGATCTCTTTCACCTCACCAACCTTAACAATCACAACTTCGAGTAAAGCAATGCCATTCAGAAAAGGTCAAAAATCCTGGAAACCAAGTCTCCAATAAGAACCAAAAAGGATGTTAACCAGATGCTAAAGTACAAACTTATAAACATATATACAGTTCCGCTCTATTCAGGTCTAACATCCAAATGAGTCGAGTATTTCAAGAGTTCATCATAGTTAGAAACTGTTTTTTTATAGCCTTCAACCTATAACACTCCTCATTTACCCCGACTTGAGATGGCTATGCTTTACAGAATTCACATACATCCGAGTTATGAGTCCAAAAACATTATTCTAGAAAAACCATATGTAGCAAAATACTTCATGATGATCTTCTTCCTTTAACTTAACTATCAGAACTTCGAGCAAACCATCCAAAAATAAAAATTTCTGGAAGCCAGATACTAAAGTTGAAAACTTCATTTAACATGGATACAATTCCCATATCAATATTTCAGCCATATACATAGTCATATTATACTGTCAAAAGAAATCTACCTTAAAATCCAACAGACGGATTGTCCAATTTCTAAAACTAAAGCCTCTCAAGCAAGGAGACCAAATAATTGACCTTTAGCAAACTCAACAAACTAAAAATTACCCAATATCTCACACCAAACATAATCATCAAGCAAAAATCAGCACCAAATACCAAATTAAAACAAAGACAACAATTTGGAGAATCAACAAGAAATTTGACAACCCAAAGAATTTCCCTTTGCCAAACTCAACAAACTAAAAATTACCCAATATCTCACAAACAAGAATAATCATTAAGGGCAAATCAACAAAAATATACCAAATTAAAATAAAGGGAAAATTTTAGAGAATCAACAAGAAATACTTCAGCCATATAAATACAGTTCCCATATCAACATTTCAGCCATATAAATGGTAAAATTAAACTATCAAATGAGGATTATTCTAACTTAAATCCAACAGACAATAGTTCCAATTTCTAAAGCTTGGGAGACCAAAGTATTCACCTTTACCAAACTCAACAACTAAAAATTACCCTATATGTCACAACCAAGCATAATCATTAATATCAAATCAGCACCAACCAAATACACTAACCCATAAAACCAAATCAGTGAGAAACCCACAAAAGAAGCAAAAAAGTAAATGTCTTGAAGAACCCTAAACTAGATCCCAAACAATTAAAAAAAATACCCGGAATAGATGTTGGCGATGGCGTACTGAATGCTGGACCTGGCTGAGTGGCGACGGATCTAGCTAGCGGCGATGTACGCGAGGGTAGGGCGGTGGAGAAAGGGAACGAGAGAGAGAGACGGGGGTTTAGAATTTAACAGTGACAAAAGTAAAAATGAGGTAAAAGAAGAAGGAGGGTTTAGATTTTTATTAAATTTACCGACCTCACGAGGTTGGTAAATTTAATAAATGAATTGATCAGATTTTTTTTATTAAATTACCGACCTACTGAGGTCGGTACATTAATTTTTAAAATTTTGATACAAAATTACCGACCTCATGAGGTCGGTTTATTTTTAAAAAAATTGAAAAATAAATATTATGACTTTACCGACCTCATGGGGTCGGTTTTTTTTCCGACCTCAATTGAGGTCGATTTTTTGAGGTCGGGAAATCCTGTTTTTTTAGTAGTGAAAGCTTCACCAAAAGGGAAATCACTTCTTTACTGATCTCCACATCCTTATTTCTTACAATGGATTTTGAGAAATTCTCACAGAATAAAAACCTGTTAGGATGTTAACAGCTAATAACCTTTCATTTCTCAAATCAAAAAGAAAAATAATAGAATTAAGCACTCACCACAAAATATTAACAACCTCAGTATGCATACATTCTACCCTCCCCAGACCCCACTTGTGGGATTACACTAGGTAAGTTGTTGTTGTTTGTTTCAAGAAACAAATCAAATTGCTGATGATTTATGCAACAACTGTTAGTATAAACATCCAGCTTAAGCCAAATGAAGCAACACACCTTCCACTTAGCTGTTCTGAATAGAGGGGAGTGCGTTGTGAGTAATGTTTCCAGCTCGCCAAGTTCAATGGTTGTATTTGAAATTGTTTGATTTAATCACTTGTCGTTAGTAACAGCCACGAGCCTTGGCGTCAATGACTATATTCTTCTAAATGGAACCACTGTTAACCAAAGTTGTGGCATTTCCCAATATCCAAAGGCAGTATCTGCATAAGAAACCATGGAAACAATTAAAAGCGTGTTCATCAATTATCATCCTACTTAAATACACCATTAAAATTTAAAAGACAACACTAAATAAGAATAGCAGATTAGCACCTAGCTCGAGTTAGTGCTACATTTGTTCTCTGAAAATTAGAAAGGAAACCAACTGATCTGCTTCCATTACAACGAACAGTGGATATAATTATCACATCCTCTTGACCCCCTTAAAACCATCAACTGAGCGTACATTCACTGAGAAGTCACTCTTAACATCTGTGCTAAATGTCTTTCCAAGAATTTGCTGAATAGCAAAAACCTAAGCCTTGTAAGGAGATATGCAACCGACATCGACTTTTTATTTTGAAGAAATGGATTATGCAATTCACATAATAATATCAAGTTTTGCCAAATCAATTGGCATGCAAACAAAGATACTATACTAGAGGAAACTAGAAAAAAATCACCTAGAATATATTAAGTTCGTGAAAGATAAGAGTATCACCTTTATGAAGGTTTGCAATTATCTCGGATACAACTAGAACTTCTGCCATATTTCTCACGCTGTGACGGTCATCGAGCTCCTCTTTTCCACTACTTACGTTAATGAATGAATAGGAGCCAAAAATATCTCCTGTACGAAATCTCTTCTTGTATATTGCTTCTTTCACATTAGGACCATCCATAATTTTCTTCTGATAGAACTCTCTATTTGGAAACAAACTTATTTCTGGATGCATCCTAAACATTAAAAAGATGCTTCTTATGTACAAAAGTAACTAGTCTCTCAAAGCCAGCCTTCTCACAGATCTGTCAACAACAGACACTAGTTGTCAATTTCCAAAGAGCAGCATAGTTATTAAGAAAAATGAAGTAAAAAGATTATTTGAAAACGTTGCTCTGAACCATAGCAGGCAGTTGTTTCTCATCTCCGATGAGTATAGCATGGCGGAGACCTGGGAGTTGTAAAGGAATAGCGGATTCACATTCTTTCAGCTGAGCAGCTTCATCAATTACCACCAGTGGTGTCATTCCATTTTTATGCAACTTTGATGAGCTAGAAGCAGTGCAGAAAATCAAGCATGCTCCTTTCAAACAAAAACTTCGAATTTGGTAGTCCTCGATGAAATTGGGAAGAGAGATACTCTCCTTAAGAAATTTCAATACTTTTAGGCATTCTATTTTAGTTGCTAGAGGATTAACAAAACATCTTGCCTTATTCCTTGTAACAAAACCAGGTAGAATTTCTCTTAATCCTTCAGATGTTTCCACAGTAGCATACAATTCTCCAAGAGTTTGAAGCATCTCCAGTAGTCTGATCATTTCTTTAGCTACTTCTAGTGGAATGATAGAAGTAGGTAAATGTGTGTACAGGCTCGTCAGACAAAATATTAACTGGTCCTGGATCCATTCGAATCATTTGCTAAAAAACTCCACACAATGGCTTCTTTATTGCTCGTCCCCCCTTCTTTCTTGACCTTGTTCGCTTCGTCAGCTGCTTTCGAGTTGTTCCTTTTTTGAGAATTTTTTTATCATTCTTCTTGTTCTCTTTTAAGGTGTCAAGGACAAATTTCTTCCACAACTTACTCTTCCTATTTTTGTCGAGTCCTTGATCATGATCTTTCCATCTTTTACGCTCAAACTAGATTCTCGACTAGTATCGCTTCCTTTTACCATCTCTTCCTCGTCATCTATATCCTGATTATCATCAGTGTCATGCTCCTCATCTTTTTCTTTTTCCAAGTGCTTACGGTATTTCTCTTCAGGATTCTCAAGCAAATATATCATGGATTGTATACCAATTCTCCATCCATTATCCGGAGCCGAGCAGCGAGCAAGAGCTTCAACACGGTTGCTAAGAAATACATCAAACAGATCTTCATGATCATTAATCTTCATTCTTTCCCCATTACCAAATAACACAATATCTCCTAAACCATATGTGTCATATTGCAAACCATCTTGTACATGTTGCATCAGCCTCTTAGTAACTCCTAGCACAGCAATGTTCGTGGGAGCACAAGTCAAAGTTCTGCATTTCATCTTTAACAGGACATAAAGTAAAGAAGCAACTGCTTTGGTCTTCCCAGTTCCTGGAGGACCCCAAATTAACTTAACCATATTCCTGTGACCGCATTCTCTTGTTGCGATACAACTTAGAACAACCTCTTGTTGAGCACCATCTACCCCAATGGACTGAATAATGGCCCTTGAATTTGATACAACATTAGTTTTAGATTCTCCGGAGGAGCAAAGTGACCAGTCTACTTCACCCTGTGGATGATTGAAATAATCGATCTCAAAAGATGATTATAGGAAATAGGAATCTAAACTAACTGGGAAAGAGCTTATAATATACCTCCAAAATGGCTACAAAAAACAAAGGAACTGGATTAAGCAGTGGTAGAGACACCCCTTAGTAAAAGCTATCATTCTACATTGCTTTGGAAGAGTTTTCTTTACATATGCGTGTAAATAATATATGTTTAAGAAACGATACATATGTAAGCAATAGACCGACACGACTTGAAAATGGTGCAAAGTATAGAAACTAGAGCCCGAAATCCACCACAATCCCAGACTCAATGTAACTTACAAGCCAGATTGTAAATATAGGCTGATACAACTTGTGCAAAAATTCCTGCATACAAGAAAAAAGGAAGTTTACTTACAATATGTTGATCACTTTGCAGCACAGTCCTAATGATCTTCAGATTTGCATTTTCCTGGTCTGAATTCAACGCCTTCCAAATTCGAATATTTTTTGTCAAGTTTGGAAAGATAGACAACAAAAAGTCTGTCCCTTTTTTCATCATTTTCATCGTCTTGTTGCTGAAACGAAATAGGCTTCGATGATAGGAAAGGTATCCGGTAGGGATTTTCATCATCCATGCCTTGAAATATCGTAATGACATAAGATCTCTCAAGCTTGTTCAAATCATCAATTCTTCTTGGTCTCGCATCTGATAGTGCAATCAAATCTCCATTCGCTGGTTCATACTTTCTTTCAATTTTCTCTCCCTCTACGGCTTTGCTTGACAGAATTTCGTAAAATAAATTTTTGGGAGGCTTAAAACCTTTTGATTCTTTCACATCAAGAACCTCAAGTGCAGGGGCTCGTGAAACTGTGGTGATGCTTGAGCGCAAATCAGCATGTGTTTCTTCAATAAGTGGAGTAATGAATGACTTCAAGTAATTATCAATTGACAAGAATGTCTCTGGAATTTCCTTGACCTAACACATAGGAAAATAGCTAATAACTTGGCGAATCACAAAAGGACTAGAAAAGACAAATGTTTCAAAATTAATCTTTTAAACCAATATATGTTTCATGAGAATAGAGTAGGGATGTCAAGCCACATAAACGCAAGAGCAAGATAGAGCTACATTGATTTCATCGATACAAACTCGACGCCTTCCATTGTGCAAGGTTGTATGCATACTTCATTCTTAGCCAATTCATGTAGGTATATACGTTCAACAGAACTTATTGCTTTCGACTCCAAAAGTTACTTATGAAAAAAATTTGAAATGTATAGATATATGATAATACTCATTTTGAATCCACTGACTTTACCAAGAATGATAATGCAAGAAACACAAAAAGCTTTCTACAACTAAAAGAACAAACTTGGAAGGGATTACCCAATCCAGGCTGCTACATGGTAGTCCGGGAGCCTGTATGGTATCATCTGATCATAAAATTCTCAACGTCAATTTTATGTGACACTATTGCCTTAGTCAAGGAGATTTTTCTAAGATTACGATTTTCTTAAATACTTTTTTCAACATTTTAAATTATTACTTAACTATTTCAAAAACAAATAAAAAATGTAGGTTCGAATTCACACCTAAAATTAAGTAGTTTAACCATCTCTACTTCAAACCTCGCCACATAAAATGTAAGAGAGTCAGTAAATTTTTTTTTTTGGGTGGGTGGGTGGGGGGGGGGGGGGGGGGTTGGGAGGGGGCGGGGGGTGGCGATGTTTAATACTCAAAAGGATTAAAGTTGTTAACATGTATATTTACAGTATTAATTTAGTTTAATCTGTAATAACAAGTTAGAGGCCATTTTCACTGCAAGCTTACCGTCTACCTTAGTAAATGATCTGATTGTATAAATATTCTTACATGGTCACTAAATGTAACTTAAACACTATACTAGAAATACTCTAAAGGCATGCATATCAATATGGAAAAGAAGAAAGATTCAAACCTTGTCTTTGTAAAGATTTTTATTCAGCACATCACCTAAAGACCAAGAAAACACAAACTCTGTCAACTTAGGGGTAGTTTTCTCTGTTTTCTTCTTTGTAGTAGTTTCCATCTTTCCTAATAGTGATCAAAACAAACAAAACATCATCATCACTCCCACATCTTACACATGCAAGAACAAATTAAAGAAGGAAAAAGAAAGTCTTTAATTACCTTTTCTTTTTTCTTCTGAGATTTTTTTTTTTTTTGGTGTGTTGGGTGTGGAGGGAGTTTAGTATGTCTTACTTAAGCAAATTTCCAAGGCTGTGATTTTTGAAAACAGGAAAAATATTGTAAGCAAAAGTGAATTTGATGTATGAAACAATAAGGTGAAGTGATTTAAAAAAAAAAAAAACTCGTTTCGTTTTCTTCTTTGGGAATTGAAGAGTTCTTTGAATGTTTTCATCATCTTTACTCATTTGCCATGTCTTAAGAAGAGCGGTATACTTGCTATACTGACCACATTTGCCTCTGTTTCAATTTGTTCGGCTGGTTCGGAGTATGTTTTCAACTAACTAACGTTTACTGTGAATTCAAATATAGAATCTTCAATTATTATTTTTAATTAAATATTTAAAAATTATATATATTAACAATTTAAAATATATAAAAGTTATTTGAAAAAATTATAGTCAAAGAAAATATCATTTGACTATTCAAAAAGTAACTAAGACAAATAAATTGAAATAGAAGGAATAGTAATTTTTTCGGGAAAAGGGTCAAAAACATCCCTCTACTTTGAAAAAAAGGGCTAAAAATATCCTCTTTTACAAATTTGGGTAAAAAAAAAATCCCTCCTGCCATTAAAGTTTTTAAATATACCCCTCTCTTAATAGAAATTTTCAAAATAACCCTACTTCATTTTTAAACCCGCTCTATTTAAGTCCGACCCAACTAAATAAAAAAATCCATATGGGCCACCCACTCCTATGCGTAGTGACTCCAGATGTAGGACTCAGGAACAAATTGGTCACATATGGGTTTTTTATGTAGTTGGATCGGGTTTAAATAGAACGGGTTTAAAAATAAAATCGGGTTATTTTGGGGGATTTGAAGATTTCATTTAAGACAGAGGTATATTTGAAAACTTTAATGACGGGAGAGATATTTGTTACCCAAATTTGTAATGAAATATATTTTTAGCCCTTTTCCTAAAGTAAGGGGCATTTTTGACCCTTTGCCAACGTCTTTTTCTCTCTTTGTGTTTTAATGATGAGTAAAAATGCTTTAATTCATAGAAGAAAGTAATATACAGCGGGCAAAATGCTACTTTTAGACTTCAAAAACGTACCTATGACAATAGTCCCGAACATATAGTAATGGTCAAATATTTTGTGATATCACCAAAATATAAATTATTTGATACATTTGGATTGTAAGACGTTTTCGTTATATATGGGTTTAAATTCCCCAAACAGACCGACGAGCAATATGTTGGAAAATGCTAATAAAAACGTGGACGGCGGGATTCGAACCTGCGAGGGCAGAACCCACGTCATGCCCGATAACCACTTCGGCACGATCACCTTCTTATCACACAAGACTTTGGATGCGAGCTTTCATTTTATTCATCCTTCACCAATACGGTGTATGACATCCTCGTAAATTTCATCATTTGCTTGGATAATAGATCCAAGATACTTGAAGTTTTCTTTCCTTTGGATAACCTGAGTATCAAGTCTCACTTCCATGTCAGCCTCATGCTATACGTAACTGAATTTGCAATCCAAGTATTCTGTCTTGGTCCTACTCAATCTGAACTCTTTAGACTCCAGAGTTTGTATCCAAACCTCCAGCTTAGCGTTAACTCCACTGCGAGTCTCGTCAATTAGAACTATGTCATCCGCAAATAACATACACCATGGCACCTCACCTTGGATTTGTCGCGACAGTCCGTCCATCAACAAGGCAAATAGAAATGGGCTAAAAGTTGATCCCTGGTGCAACCCCATCACGACTGAAAAGTGCTCTGAGTCTCCTCCCACTGTCTTTACCTTGGTCTTGGCTCCATCATACAAGCGATAACGGTATTTGAAGAAGTAATAAACAAATACTCCCTCCGTCCAACTTTAGTAAGTTTAAGAATTAAAGAGAGATTTTTTAATCGTGTGATCCTAAATTAAAGATGTGTATAATGTATTGAATGTCCTTTGAATCATGTGGTTATTGATAGACATACGGTGATAGCAGCAATTGTATCTATCCTAGGAGAGTCGTGTGTGCTTTAGTAATATTAGGATAAGTCCAATACTTTTGTAGATGAGAGTCCAAGTACTAAACATGTATAGACGTTGTATAGGACTATCCTACTTAGTCTACCTTGGTGTATAAATGGTACTATCCCTGTAACAAAGTATGTACTGAAATATACAAAGAGCTCAAGTTATCTTTGTTCATCCAATATTAATTCTTTACATGATATCAGAACAGGATCCATCTCGCCCGATTTGGCCCTCAAATTAAAATTGCCTATGCATAAGATGTCCAACTCTGAGCGTGAGGTGGGCGTTGAAGAATGAAAATTATCCCACATCGGTAGTTAATGAGATGGGTGTTTCCTTATATGGACTTGGGCAATCCACCTCATGAGCTAGCTTTTAGGGTTGAGTTAGGCCTAAGGTTCATTCTTTTCATGGTATCGGAGCTTTGGCTCAATTAAAGTATGATCCTGAAGTTCTTGTTTGTCACAACCCCAATTGGAGGGCCATGATGGGCACCTGGGCTCTACCTACCGAGCACCATTAAATAAGCTTCCCTATCATGATCATAAACAAGAATGGACCTCGGGATCACCAAATGAAAATCTGCTAAAACATATAAGAGATATGCTGAAAAAGGAATGAGCCCAAGAAAACATACTATTTAACTATGCTAGACAAAACTAAACAAGCCGACTAGGCCGTCATGAAAAACTATACAGCAAAATATAGATCAAAGGGGCCATACCAAGTCTAACCATACCATGACTGTCTACAAGCCTCAACCGGAGCATCTGACATAATAGGGTCGAGACAGGGCCCCACCATACCCTTATGTACACAAAAGAATAACATACCAAAAACACAACATCAACTCCGAAACAAGAGGAATGCTCCAATATCAGCTGAACAGCAGCCTACGGGGGCGGATCACCAATCTGTCTATCTGCACCTGCGGGCATGAAACGCAGCTCCCCCCCCCCCCCCCCCCGAAAGGGACGTCAGTACGGACAAAGTACTGAGTATGTAACACATGAAAGTAACATGAAAGAGACATAAGAGAACATAAGATGAAATGAGTGCAACCTGTATGTCTGAACTGCCTCTGTGAGCATCCTATTGTATCATATCGGCCTCTGTGGGCATCATCATCATCATGTGACCAGCTGATCAGATGGTAGTGTGTATATTACGTCGCCACCTTCCCCATATATATATAGAATACATCCTGAACCTGTCGGAGTGACTAAAGGTCGTTATATGTTATATCCCGTATTTTTGAACGTCGGATTAATTGTAAGCTGAGGTGGGGCCCACACGTCAAGATTTTCTTTTGGAACATGTGACAAGTTATATGAATCACATATGTAAAGTTAAACACGACTCATGAAGGACCCTTGGGCCAAATCAAAGTGGAAGCCCTCCAAACGAATATTTTTAAGAAAATGTTTTCGGGTGACTTGACTTTGAGGGGCAAAAACGGTATTATAAGTTTGGAATTTGGAAAAATACCAAGAAATAAAAGTTGTAGATAATTGAATTAGCTTTCCAACCATAGGTCGTGTGTTCCCAGGTGACGTCGGTACAAGGAGATTTGGACGTTTTAAGGTCGAAAGGTCAGTGGGCTAGGCCCAACTCGGGACCAATCGGGTTAGGCCCAAAACAAAAAAAAGAGAAAATGAGGCCCAAACCAATAGGGTGGCCGGCCATGGCTTGGAAAAAAAAAAAGATCCAATCCCATGGAATTAATCATGTGATAAATTAATAAAAGGGTCAATTATTCATTAAAATTTCCTAGAACTTTCAAGACAAGTGAGAAGGAGAAAAACAAAGAAAACAAGAGGAGCAAAAGAGAAGGCCATTTGGCCATAGCTCCAAATTTTTGGTCCCTCAAAATCTTGTTCCAAAATTATTTTCTTGTTGTATTCCCACTAATTCAAGGATCCTCTACAACTTGGTGTAGTTGTTTGGGAGGATAGAGTACTTGTTTCATCAATCTCACACCTTGGTCAAGTGAAGAAGTAAGGAGGGAAGGGTAAGAATTAATTCCTTTTTATTATGTTATGAAGGCTTGTTTATGTTGTAGTATGTAGAAATGGGTAGAATTTATGGAAATATGGAAGTTTGCATGGTGGGTGTGTGTATGTGTGTGTCCAAAAATGGAGTTAATGGAGAGGAATGATTAAAATTTTATTTGTTATGTTAATTGTGTTGTTGAAGCCTTGTGATGGAAATGAAAGAAAAATGGTTCAAGTTGGCATGAAAAATGGTTGTGAATGATTATAGGAATTTCTGTGATTTTAATATAGTTTTTATGTAATTGTGGAAATAGAGTTCTAAATGTGGATTGTTATGTTGATTGGTGAATTTGGAAGGCTACTAGTCCATATTGGCATGAAAGATTGGTTGTTAAGTGGTTATGGGAAGTTTTGTGATTTTATGGTAGATTTATGTAATTATGAAAATGAATTTGTTAAGGTGCAAATTATGATTATTGTTGATGAAATTGGAAGATGAAAATGTGTTATGAATATTTATGTTGAAGATTAGAGGTTTCGGACGAATTATGGTTTTGGTAAAATTTTTGTATGTTTTGTGAATATTTGGTAAAATGATATGAAATGCTTCCGAATGGTATTGTAATGATCCTGATTAGTAATGAACATGGAAATATTGATATTGATTTGAAGGTGCAAAGTTGGATTGGAAGTTGTTGCATTATTTGGAAAAGAATACTATTCATGCTAGAATGCGTTTTAATTCGATTGTTGATGTTGTTGGTATTGTTGTTGGTATGGTTGTTGACATTTGGAGCCGAGTTAAATCTCGGGGATGCCTTATGTATAGGGGAGATGCTGCCCAAATTTCTGTAGACAAGTATTGGTTAAGATTGAACTCTTAAAGCCTGATGACTAATATTTGGTAAATGTGACCAATTGTAGATTTTGGATGAAACGGGATTTGAATTTAGACAAACGTAAAAGGCGAATAAGGTATGTAAGTCTTTACTTCTCCTTCTTTTGGCATGTCTTAGACCTATTAGGCTTGGATACGAGCCTCGGGGGCGATTCTATTCCTAGAAATCCGAGTTTGAATTCGACCCCTTTTTATTCAATAGAATTGAATTAAGTTTTGTATGCCTTGTTGAAGTAAGTGTGTAAACCTCTATAACTTGCCCAAATGGAACCAAATGACACTAAGACTTTCATAAGTGACTTCATAAAGCTTAATGTACGTGATTTGTGTATGTCACCTCTGTTGACCCGAGGTGGGCCCACTATTCCCGAATCCTCCCTTATTGTTCTATTTGACCTATTCCCGCACGACAATTAAAGGAAATTATTGATTATTGTTCCAACTACTAAACGATAGTTGTTTTAACTATTCTGTTGAGTTCTATGATTTCTAAAGCTCTGATTAATGTGTTCCTAAGTCTGCGTGTGGTTCTGACTCACTTCTGATAAAAGCCTGTCGGATATAAGCGAGATGTTATACGATTGAGTAATGATATAAGTACTTTGATAAACGTATCCTCTGATATAAGCATCTAGAAGCACTGGCGTGAGTATTCTAATTTGACTATTCTGATATAAACACTCCGACACAAGTAATCTGGTATGAGTGTTCCCAACTCCGATATAAATATCCTGACATGAACATTTTGATACAAGTGATTCGATATGAATATTCTGGTATAAGTATCTTGATATAAGTGCTCCAATATAAATATTCTGATGTGGACACGTAATTTGATATAAATAATCCATTATGAGTATTTGATACAAGAATTCTAATGTAAGTATTCTGATACAAGTAATCGAATATAAGAACCCTGATATAAGCATTCCGATAAACGTATTTTGATATACGTATTCTGATATAAGTATTTTGATAAACGTATCCTGATATAAACATTCGTTATGAGTAATCTATCACAAATATTTTGAGGGTACGTTCGATTATTCCATCGAGTCTTGATTTATGTGCATTTGGTTTCTCATTACTCTGCTCGTGCATATGTTATGTTTTCCTTCGCCGAGTCCCGGGCCGGTATGTATCGTGCGGATGGATCGCCGAGCCCTTGTTCGAGGGCCGGATTCCATGTATGAATTCCAAAGTATGATGTGTCCGGTTCCGGGGTACTGTGGTATCTGTCCGTCCCCGGTTACCGTGTAAAAGAAGTATGCTGTTTCGGGTTCTGGGGTACTGTGGTATATGTCCGTCCCCAGTTACCGTGTATACGGAGTATGATGTATCCGGTTCCGGAGTACTGTGGTATATGTCCGTCTCCGGATACCGTGTATATGGATTATGATGTGACCGGCCCCCGGGTTCTCGTGGTATATGTCCGGTTCCCGGGGTACCGTGTATATGTTATGAGATATGATGTGTCCGGTTCCCCGGCGTGGTATATGTCCCTGGGGTTACCGTGGATATGCTACGATGTGTTGTGGCGCCAAAGGCAGGAGTGGCGACCACGTTCCTGTGCCCTATGCATGATTTTGATATGTATCATTGGTGTTTCAAAGGTAAGCATTTTGATATTCTGAATAAGCTATTACTTTCTGTACTCCTTCGGATATATGATTTTGAGATACGTGATATATGATATGTGATTCTATCATGCATGATTTGTGTCTGGAAACAAACATTCTGATATTCTGGATCTGATCCATTTCCGACATATGACCTCTGTATGTACGATTTGCGATTGGAAAATAAGCGCGTTGGTAATTTGGATAATGTACTCACTCCCGTACTGCTTACTTCGGATATGGTTCTGTTTTTTTGTATTCCATGCCTTACATACTCAGTACATATTCTGTACTGACCCCCTTTCTTCGGGGGCTGCGTTTCATGCCCGCAGGTACAGACGTTCGTGTGAGAGACCCGACAGCCTAGGTTATCTGTTCTGCTGCTTTGGAGTGCTCCCTTGTTCTGGAGCCCATCTTTTGGTACATACTTTTCTGTTATGTATATGAATGTGTATATTCAGGGGTACGACGGGGCCCTGTCCCGTTATATGATTCTGTTACGTCTGTTAGAGGCCTGTAGACATATATGTGGGTCGTGGGTCGCTGTTGTTCGGTTACGTTTGTGGTTTGCGTTTAAGTGATCCGGTTTGCTACGACGGCCTCAACGGCTTGTATGTATTCCTGCTTCGGTATGCTATGTATGATATATGCGCCCGTTTCAAAAAAAAATCTGTGTTAATTATTATATGTTGAATGTGAATAAGATATGGCTACACCGATTGGGTAAATAGGTAGGTACGGGTGCCCAGCTCGGGCACCAGTCACGGCCCACGGGGTTGGGTCGTGACATTATATCTCCGAACATCATTATGGGATAACATTCTCATTAACAAGTGATTCTAGAAAATCATACTGAATTTGAAGAAAGACTTACTGAAAATAACATTCTACAATATGAACCAACCTGGAACATCCTTAGCTACTAAGAATAGAACCATTATGCCAAGGGCGGACCTATGTGCTTTTTACTGTTGCTCCACCACCTGTTAAATCCGACGTAGACTAGGTACAGTTATATAAGAAATACATGAAATTTGGTTGTAAATGTTAAAAAAGCACCCTAGAAAACAATAAGACAATTGGGTTCTTTGGTTTCCTGGTGGAATTTAAAGGCTTGGGTGGCAGGGCACTTGTGTTCGAACTTGTTGCTCAACATTTCAATTTTGGTAATAATCAATTTATTTTAAAGCATGAATATAAATGTTGATTGATCAAAATATCTTTCAACTATTAAACGACTTTTATACCCTTCAAGATGAATTATTTCTTCAAAATATAATTTTGTATTGGATAAAATTGTAATTTAAACTTCCCCTAATATTAACTTCTATGGAATTCTAATCACGATCAAGTTTCAATTTCCTATGTACCTATTATTTAGTATTTCAGACACCAAAGTAAAATTCTAAAAGGATATGAATGGGAGTACAAAAAGGTAATGCCATGAAAGTCATATCAAATACGAGCAACTTTTTAGTTATCTTTGTTTGGTCCATTATTAATGAATTCTTGAGAATATGACTTCCATATGCCTAAATCACTAAGGCTTAACTACAGTGAAATATTAAGTTTTATATAAAATTTAAAAAAAAAAAAAAACTACAGTGAATCATATCATCACGGAAAAAAATGTTAAATATTGTTGCATTAATCAAGTGATTTTACATCTTTAATTGCATCACTTTGTGATTTCAGAATGTTATGTTCAATTTAATTCATCCTTTGATTGTGTCAAACTTTTTCAATAAAGTTGGTTTTGGTTATATGTTATATTCTTTTATTATCTATATTATAAAAGTACGAATAACAATGTTTAACAATAAATATCCCTAAGATACTGATCGACTTACATATCTTTTTAGTCTAATTCTATCATATTTTTATCGACCATTTTCGTAAATACAAAAGAATATAACAGTTGAAAATAGAATTTAAAATAAAGACTATTAACTTCTTGAATTTCGGCTTCCAATCTGATTAATCAAAGAGTCTGAGTCTCAATATTAAAAGGATTGAGTTGTGTTAATGTCTTAACTAAGTTGTATAATTTTAGGTTTAGTACTATTAGACCTCGTGCAATTTATCTTTATCACGTGTGTTTCCAATTTAAATTGAGTATGGAAAGACTTCTTTCCAAAAATATAAATTTGAAAGCCTTAGATTTTTAAAGACACTTGATATTTTTTAATTAAAAAACAAGTTAAATGATTAAATTATGTCAGCGAAAAGAGTATATTTGCACCATTTGTGTAACGGCAAGGGTGTATATGCATCACTTTTTTAACGAGGGGTATATCTACTCTAAATCGCAAAGTTGAGTGATATATTTGCACATTTGTGTATATGCATCACTTTTTTAATGAGGGGTACATCTATTCTAAATCGCAAAATTGAGTGGTATATTTGCACATTTACCCTTTTTTTTTCAATTTTATTATAATACATTTAACTTCTTCGGCAAACAAATGTTTGGTATTCTTTTGACTTTGCATAATATAATATTTTTCAGTATAATGAAAATAAATAAAATATATGGTCACTAGCTCAATTCCTAATCTTGGGTTATTTTAGTCATAATTTTTTTTCCACGCAGGTAAAAACATAAATGATAATGGAAAGTATTAAGTGGATAAGATAAAAAAATATAAATAATATGTAATTCCAAATATCATCTAACATTTGAGAGATTGATAGGAAATAACGTGCGAGGCACGTTCGTAGAGACTAGTAATATTAAATGTAGGTATCTTTTAGTTGCACCCACAATCCTTAAATTTTGGATCCGTCGCTGCATTTTGGATTAGCATTACGCTATCGTTCTGTTCGTAAGGATCCTGCCAAAAAGAAGGAAAGTTAGCCTTAACATACCTCAAATCGTCCAAATACTCCTACAACAAGCTTATCACCACTAGAGTGCCAATTCTATAACAAAGGAATACATATACAACTTAGATGGCGTTTGTATATCACGTATATCAATGATAACTCGACTCTAAAGTGAAACGGGCAACCTTTCCCCTATTTCTTAATTATCACAAAAAAATCCACAACCAACAATTTACATAACAACCTCATATGATCTTCTTTAAACTCATATTCACAACATTTAAAAATATACAATTGAGCAACCCCATATATGCTCAACACTTCCTTCCTTCAAACACACCAAATACAACCTCAACACACCCTAAATATTAACTATTATCCCCCATAACAAGATTTTGCTCAAAACATACTAACAATCATAGCTCAAGTTAAATTACAACTCAAAATAACATCAAGTTCATGTTTGAACCTTTCCTCCAATTTCTTTCCCTCAAACCTTAGCATAATTACCACATAAACTCATAAACATGGAAATAAAATGAATTCTTACCTCAAGAACTCAAGAACACTTTAATTCCAAGATTATTTCACCGTGAAATATCCTTTAAAGCTTCTACAAGAATATGAGACAAGTTTCAGCAATACTTTGTAAACCCTAGGCTCTTTGATTCTGACTTTGATCTTTGATTTATGCTTGGGGAAGTGATTGAATATGATGGAAGAAGTTTCAAGAGCTTATATGAACTTGGGTTTGGGTTAAAATGACTTAAGAATGAAGGGAGGTCATAATATATAAAATCAGTAAAATCCACCGCCATAAAGATACGGTCCGTATATATTGACCGTATAAAATTATATGGCCAATTTACTATCCGTATAATTTTATACAGATCGTATCATGGTCCCTATCTTACCACCTAAAAATCTGCCTTCTCTGTTAATTTTTCAAATCCTTAAATATGGTCCATATGACAAAATACAGACCATATCTTATAAATATGGTCCGTATTTCACATTTCCAAAACCAACTTTTGTTGAAACGTATTCTCTTCGATTCACTTAATCTCTAATCCTTCCATAACTTACCAAACATAAACTTAAACCCTTATAAACATAATATAGGCATGTCTAACCTCGTATAACCTCAGAAACAGCCCCGGTGTCCAAGACTATGGCAACTAACATACAATGAATCTCAATATATAAAACTACGAGGTGTAACATCCTTCCCCCCTTAGAAACATTCATCCTCGAATGTTAAACTCTCAGGATGGCAGAGTCTCCTCTGTAACTGTACCACTACAACCTGCCACACAGCAACCCAAACCATACAATGCCATACAGGGCATAACAATTAATATTAAATATGGCCCCACACGATTAATAAGAGTTGCTGATAAATAATACATACCTGAAAACGATTGTCCTATAGTCTGCATCTGCTCTGAAGTCGGAAACAAATAAGGATATCTCGAGTTCATATCTTCCTCGGCTTTCCAAGTCATCTGCTCAACATTCTTGTTTCTCCAAAGTACCTTTACCGATGCCACATCCTTGGTTCTCAACCTAGGAACACGTCAATCTAAGATGGCAATAGGGACTTCCTCATATGATAGCTGCTTAGTAATATGAACATCATTAACAAGTACGACTCTAGAAGGATCTCTGATACACTTACGAAGCATGGACAAATGGAAAATCAGATGTACAGACTTCGTGTCTGGAGGGAGATCTAACTCATAGGCCACCTGGCCCACTCTTTGCATAATCCTGTAAGGTCTAATGTACCTAGGGATAAGATTTCCCTTCTTGCCAAATCTCATGACACTTTTCAATGGCGATACCTTTAGGAATATCCAGTCATCTATCTGAAACTCCAAATCTCATCGTCGATTATCTGCATAAGACTTCTGGCTACTCTAGGCTATCAATAGCCTTTCCTAAATAAACTTAACTTTTCAAATGCCTGCTCGATCAAATCTAATCCTATTAGCTTAGAATCCCTAACCTCGAACCAGCCGATAGGTGATCTTAAGGCTTTATACGGAGCCATCCGAATGCTGGAGTGGAAACTATCATTTTACGCAAACTCAATAAGTGGTAAGTGATCATCCCAGCTGCCTCCAAAATCTATCACACATGCTCGTAGCATATCCTCAAGTGTCTGAATTGTACGCTCAGTCTGTCCATCCGTCTGGGGATGGAATGTTGTACTAAGACTCATTTGTGTTCCCAATCCTTTCTGGAAAGATCTCTGGAGGTTAACTGTAAATTGTGCACCTTTATCTGAAATAATAGATAATGGAACACCATGAAGTCGCACTATCTTCTTAATATATAACTTCGCATAATCCTCGACGGAATAAGTAGTCCTGACAGGTAGAAAATGCGCTGACTTTGTAAGCCTATCAACAATCACCCATATTTAATAAAACTTACGCTGAGAACGAGGTAAGCCTATAATTAAATCCATATTGATCACCTCTTATTTTTGAGTAGGAATCTCTATACTCTATAGTAACCTACCGGGCTTCTGGTGCTCAACCTTAACCTGCTGATAATTAGGGAACTGAGCTACAAACTCACCTATATCTCTCTTCATCCCGTCCCACCAGTAAACTTCATTGATATCTTGATACATTTTCGTTTTCCTTGGATGAATAGAATAGCGAGAATGATGAGCTTCTCCCATAATCTGTCGGTGTAACCCTGCAACATCTGGAATACACAATCTGCATCGATATCTGAGGACTCTATCTTCAGTAATCAAATGGTGACTTCTCCTTTTGGGGAGCTGTATCTTTATAATGGACTAGAATGGGATCCTCATACTGGCGCTCTTTAACTTCGGCTATTAACGATGAGGTTGTTGAATCCTGAATAGTAACTCCCGCATCGCTCGAGTCTAATAATCGAACTCCTAAGTTAGCCAACTGGTGAAGCTCATAAGCTAACTCCCGTTTCTCTGGTTGAAAATAAGATAAACTACCCATGGATCTGCGGCTAAAGGCATCAACAACTATATTTGCCTTCCCTGGATAATATAGAATGTCTACATCATAATCTTTCAGCAGTTATAACCATCGCTTCTGACGCAAATTCAACTCCTTTTTCTTGAAAATATACTGGAGGCTCTTATGATTTGTATATATATCAACATGAACACCATATAAGTAATGCCTCCACATTTTCAGCGCTTGAATCATTGCCACTAACTTTAAATCATGAATCGGGTAATTCTTCTCGTGCTTCCTCAACTGCCTCGAAGCATAAGAGATAACCTTACCGTGGTGCATCAACATACAACCCAGTCCGACGCCGAAAGCGTCACAATAAATAACATAGCCTTTAGACCTTCTAGAAGTGCAAGAACTGTTGCTGAAATCAATATATCCTTCAATGTTTGGAAACTCCACTCACAAGCGTCGGTCCACTAAACTTAGTTGCCTTCTGAGTCAACTTCGTTAGAGGCACAGAAAGAGGAGAAACCCTTTACAAGTCTTTTATAACAGCCAGTCAAATCTAGGAAACTACAATCCTTCGTCGGTGTCATGGGTCTAGACAAACTCTTCACAGTTTTTATCTTCTACGTATCAATCCTGATGCCCTTTTCTGATATAATGTGCCCCAGGAAAGCCAAAGAGTTTAACCAGAACTAACATTTAGAGAACTTTTGTTCGAGGCTGTACGTCCACCTAACAGTATATGGAGGGACCTGATTGTGTACCAGCTGCCTTATGCAGTGCAGCATGTAAGGGATACATGATGTTACCGTGACAAACTCCTTGATCAAGGTATTAAAAATCACGACCTACCCCAGTAGGATTTCAACTCGACTACATGAGCAACTTCAGATTACAACCTATTGTAAGTTAGGAACTAACTCCCATAATCCCTCAACCCTTACAATAGTAGCAACCTAGGAACTAACTCCCGTAGTCCCACAACCTTTGTAATACACCGATTACAAACACCTCCACTTGACTAAATTTATCCCAGAAAAATAAGGTTGATTAACTCTAGCCAAACCTAACTAATACACCATAGACTAAACACTAGCCAAGGGTACCACTTAATAGATAGAAAGGTAAACTGCCTAACAATTACTAAAAATTTGAAATACCTACAACAATTTCTTATAAGAGAAGAGTAGGTTTACAAGTTAAAGCACATAAAACAATGCTTAAAACAAACTAAGAAAATAAAGCGTCTTCAATGTTGGAAACTGATCATTCAGTTTGTGATTAGCTTTTTTGAACACTTGGAGTGTTTTGTGATGGGTGCACCTTTTGAGTGATTTTTAGGTTTTCCAAGTGATTTAAAATATATTAGAACATGTTGTATATATAGTGGGAAGCACGTGGGATGAATAGAGACCACTCATTCAATATTTGACCTAAAGCATGGGCCAGCTCAACTGTTGTACTTGTGTGCAGTAAGTAGCTCGGATTTACAGCTGTCTCTGCTTATCATGCAAGATGCACAGAGAGTAGATCACAGACCAGGTCTCTATCTGGTTCTGAATCAGTTTGACAATCATAAAAACAAAAGGCACTTGGACGTATCAATTTCCCCTTTTTTGATAATGACAAACTTATAGACTATGTTTCCCTTGCGGACCAGCTACCTACTTGTTCCCCTTGCGAAGTAGACCATTATTATCAAGGCACCTGCAACATGTTAGCAACATAATATCATTTCCTTTGCGAATTGGAAAACTAGGTTTTTGCCCACTAAAGGGTCCTACAATTATAAACAACACATATCAATCTTTGCTCCTTGATTTTAGCATATCTTCCCCTCTTTGAATCACACCAACACATCAACATATATCTTCCTCTCCGAACTGGAAAACCAGATTTTTGCCCACTAAAGGGTCCTGTAATTATAAACAACACATATCGATCTTTTCCCCCTTGATTTTAGCATATCTTCCCTCTTTGAATCACATCAACACATATCTTCCCCCTTTTGGCATCATAAAAAAGGAAATAGACGACAACAATAATAGGTACGAGCAATAGTGCATGAGAAAAAAAGTAATAGCCCAAAAATAGATAGTAGTTCGAATAATGCAAACATGTGTTAAATAAACTACTATTGTACCAGTCTGAAAGAGAAAAGTCAGACATGAGAGGAGAGAACAGGGACTAGAGGGAAATGCTAGGGACTGATTACTGGGGATGATCCAGATCATGAAGATTTTTGTCAAATTTCTCAATGTGTGCACGCTGATCCTGGAGCAGTTGGTGCTTTACTTATACTTATCCTCCTCTTCTTTTGAGAAGCAGACTCTCATCTTATCTCCTCCTGTCTTTCCCTTTGATTTCTTTTTCTTGTTTTCTCTTGAGGCACCTAATGCTTCAGCACGGATGGGGCACCAGGTTTTCTTCTCAGGGTGGGAGACGGGTAAGACATCAACAGGATTTTCTTCCCTATTAAGATTTTCGATCTATTTTCCTGTAGAGTAGTCAATGTTAACTCTTTCCATTTTAACCCCTATACTTTTGTCGTTAGATTTTCTCGAAGAAGAGTCTGACGATAGTAGGTATACCTCTGCATCACTTCCAATGAGGTCAAAAAAATTTCTTTGGTTAAGGAAACCAGATAAGGATGTAGATTTTTTCGAAAACTCTTAGTCTACTAGTTTCTGGAGGGACGAGTATGGGGGATTTTGGAATTTTTTCAGAGGTACTTTGGTTAGAGGAGATTGAGTGCTATGAGTATGATGGTTTGGAGACCATTTCGATTTGGTTTGAAAAAGGTTTGTGATGCTTGTACTTGAGTTGGTTCAGACAGCCTTTTACGGTATTCGAGATGGCGTTTTAGGACAGGAGTAAAAGAAGGGACAAATTGATTTTGAAGTAAAGCGTCGATTGGAAGGTTTAAGGTTTGAACTTTGAATTAGGAGACACTTGACCAACTTGGTACTTAAGTAGTTCTAAACATATGAAAATACTGAACAGACTACTAACCTGAGTCACAAAGACACCGGGTCTCTGGACAAATTGAACGGTGTCGAGCAACAAGTCTGAAAACCTGTTCATATGTTATCCTGTACCTCCTATGTGTGTATACCTCTTCTCCTGTCACATCCACCTTTTGACCCATCATTTGTATTTTCTGCTTCATCATTCTACTCATCTTCCTTTCTTATTCTGCTTGGAGTAACTTTGAATTCTAAACTGCAGCATCTGACATTGAGAAGTGTCCTTTCTTTTAGATACCAAGGGCACACATCCTGCAGTGAAGGCCTTGAGGAGAGACCTTTTTGACTAACTGATGTGCCGGGAAATTGGGGCACAATTGATACCTTTTCACAAGAAGTTTTACTTGTTTTTAGGCAAGTGGGTGTTGTTTTGATGTGTTTTTGTCATGTTTCAGGTAAATCATAAAGTTCGGGTTCAAGAATTAGAAGTTACAGAAAAGTTGCACTGAAGCTTGATTTCCACGGTCCGTAGAAAGTTGCACGGACCGTATCTCTGGTCGTACAAAAATTGGCAAAGTAACAGAATGTCACAGTAGAGAGATGCTGAAACACGAACACTTATATGGACCGTACAATATTATATGGGCCATTTAAGTGGATGTGATGAAGGTTGGAAGTAGTTTCACGGGCAGGTTGTATGAGCCGTATAAAGTTCTACGAACCATGGAATACCAGTTCGTATTGTTCTCTACAGACACAAGGATGAAGGTCGTATAAGTCATGCACGGTCCGTGAAAAGTTGTATGGACCGTATAAGTACCGCCTGGGATTTAAGTGCAAATTCTGTAATTTTACGTTTTTGAAACCTATAAATAGGTCATTGTAGGGTTTTAATTGTTATTAGTTTTCATATTTTGACTTTTGGCTTAGAACATTAAATACTCTCTAGTTTTTGAAGGTTCAAACATCAATTCAAGTATTATCAATTCTTCTTTTCTTCCAAAGTAAGCAATTGTGAATTCTTCAATTTCTTATTTCTTGTTCTTTGTCATGAGTAGCTAAATTCCCTTACTAGGGTTGTGAACCCAATGATGGGTGTTTTGTGATTGGGTTTGTGATTGATATACACATAATGGATTATTAGGGTTTACTTATTCTTCATTCTTCATTTATAATTAATGGTTGCAAACATTGATTAAAGCCATAAACCTTGATTTATTTGGGAAAATAATTAAGGTTAGTAAGAATAAATAACAAGGACTCAAAGCTTAAAACTTTTTTTAATAAATTCACTTAGGAATAAGAAGAATTTACCCGGCATGATTAATCGTTCGTCATAGTTACTTTCTTATATTTGGGAAAATCATATAAAGAGATAATCTTTATTTATTGGGAAATAGTAGAGCTTCATATAGAGATTAAGTGCATTCATATAATGATCCATTAGAAGTATATCAAGATCAATACCTATGATCATATACTCTATCTAAAGGGGATACAACTTTAGTTTCTTTAACTATAAATTACTACCCAAATCAATTAGATAGCAATTAGTCAAAAAAAAAAACCAACTTTTACCAAAATCATCGGATTAAGACATTAGACCTAAATTTAGCATCTTACGACTTTAGTAACCTTTTCACACCATATTCCCTGTGGATTCGACCTCAACCTTGTTGGGTTACTATATTTGACAACGTCCGCGTTATATCATTAATAGGTGTAATTTGAGCGAATCAAATTTTGGCGCCGTTGCCGGGGAATACGGTTTTGAAATTACTAAATAGTGTTTGCTTTGATTAAAGTCTTTTGCTTATTCCATCACACCATGTTTTCTACTCTGTGTAAACCAGGTGAACATGAATCAGAATAAGCAAAATCAATGTGCTCGTAACTAGGGGAATTGATTGAATAATCAGGCCAATGAATCATATGATGAGAATATTTTCGCTGATCTTATTCCAGAGGAGATTATGCATCTGCTATTGTTTATCCTCGAGTTGGAGCTGCTAGCGTGAAAATTGACTCCTCTATATACCAGTTGTTGAAGCTTGAGGGATACTTTTGAAACTCTACCGAGAATGACCCTCAATGTCATTTGCAGAATTTTGTGGATGTATGTGCTAATCACATCTAGAACAACATTTCACAAGATGCTATTCGGCTCAGGTTATTCAAATATTCCTTAGCTGGAGATGCAAGAACATGGTTTGAGAAGCTGTCCCGAAATTCGATTACTACATGGGCAGAGATGGTGACTGCTTTTCTCACAAAATGGTACTAACCTAGCAGAAAGGCTGAAATTCGGGACAAGAGATATAATTTAAGCAGCGACCGGGGGAACAACTATATGAAGTCTAGGAGAGATTCAAGGAGTATTTGCATAAGAGTCTGAATCATGGTTTTCCGGAGCACATATTAATGGAGAAGTTCTACCGAGGGCTAGATCCAGTAACGCGGTCAGTTGCTAATAATGCAGCTGATGGTTGTTTCATGAACAAATCTTATCGACGAGTGACCAACATACTTAACAAGCTGACTACTCATACAGGCTTGGCACTCAAACAATGCTGATGTTGTACCGTATGGTAGTGCTATGATCCATAATATGGTAAAGGAGAATCAAGATACCCAGCAAACATTGGCAGAACTTGCAACAAATATTTCCTTGCTAACAAAGAAGTTTGATGAAACCCAGATTAAAAAGGTAAATGTTTGTGAGGATGATACAGTTATGCCAAAAGGGATGTACCATACTCAAGATGGTCCGTTTCAAGATGGGCCCCCTATGCAGGTTGAAGATGTTAACTATGTGAATAACTCTCAAGGGGGTTATCAAAGATAGAACTACCAAGGTGGTTACCAGAATCAGAATCAATGGAGACCTCAGCAAGGTCAAGGTGCTTATAACAACTCAGGGAACTAGAACAATAATTATGGTGGTACGAACCAAGGGAGCTACAACAACAGTAACAATTTTGGGAACAAGAGTTCCAATCCTTATATACCATCGAAAGGTCAGTCAACGGAGCAAGGTAGTTCGAAGGTTGAAGCAATGCTTGAGAAGATTCTAGCAAATCAGTCTAAGTCAGAAAGGACTTTATCTGGGCTGACAGAGACAGTGGGTTCCCATACAATGGCTATTCAGAAGCTTGAGTCACAGATGGGGGATATTTCTAGAGAGAATCACCCTCCTAAAAAGGGAGGACTTCCAAATGACACTATTCCAAATCCGAAGAATTGGGGAGGCAGTGTAGGCCGTGTGTTTTCCATCACTACTAGGAGTGGTAAAATACTCCAAGGGCCTGATAAGAAGGTGGTTGATCTTGAGCTGATAGATGAAGAGGATGAGGTGCAGTCTGAAGCACCCATTATTGTTGATGAAAATCCTGCTAACAACAAGGTTGCTGATATTCCAGAGATAGTGAAGGAAGCTGATAACACGAGCAAGCAGACTGTAAAAGGGGCTCTCCGCTCTTTGACTCAGCGTTTCAAGTCTAAACTCCCTTTCCTCAGAGGTTGGTAAAGAAGAAAGAGGATGCTAAGTTCGAGAAATTTATGATCAGTTGAAGCAGTTACCTCTAAATCCCTTCTTGGAAGCTGTCAAGGAGATGCCCGGTTTTGCTAAATATTTGAAGGACCTGCTGACCAAGAATAAAATGGTTCAACATGAAACCGTATGTTTGACTCGCACTGTGAGTTCCATCATCTCAACTACTACTGTTCAGAAAAAGGGAGATCCTGGGGCGTTCACCATTCCTTCTTCTGTTGGGCACCACGATTTTGCTCGAGCTTTAGTGATAATGGGGCCAGTATTAATCTAATGTCACTTGCTATGTACAAACAATCAGATTTGGGGATGCCAAGGCCAACTACTATGAGGTTACAAATGGCTGATAGGTCTATCAAACGACCTGTTGGGGTGGTTGATGATGTACTTGTGCGGGTTGGTGAATTTATGTTGCCCGCTGATTTTGTGATTCTTGACTGTGTTTTTGATCGGGACATTCCTATTATTTTGGGGAGACCCTTCCTTGCTACAGGGAGAGTACTGATGGATTCAGAGAAAAATAAAATCAAGTTCCGAGTCAACGATGAAGAAGTTACTTTTCAGGCTAGCAAGGGGATGAAGTTACCAAGTGCTTATGAGAGAATTTCGGTAATTGATTAGTTTGATGTTGTTGATGAAGCGGTGGAGTTTAAAATGGAAGAAGAAAGTTTGGGTGAAGCTCTAGCTGGTATTCTTGTGAACTTTGATGCTGAGGACATTGAAGGTTATGTGGAGACAGTTAATTCACTTGTTGGGTTGGGTTCATATTCTTACCACCCAAAGATGCTAAATCTTGATCTGGAAAATAGAACAACTCCTCCAGCAAAGCCTTCGATCATTGAGCCACCTAAGTTGGAGCTTAAGCAGCTCCCATCACATCTGAAGTATGAGTTCCTTCATCCGGAAAATACATTGCCGGTGATTGTTTTAGCCTTACTGACTGAGGAGCATATTCTACAGCTTTTGGAGGTGTTGCGGGAATATAGGCATGCTATTGGTTGGACCATAGCAGACATTCGGGGTATCCCATCTGGGATCTGTAAGCATCAAATCCAGTTAGAGAAGGATAAAAAACCGAGTTTAGAGCATTAGAGAAGACTGAACGAGAATATGCAAGAGGTCGTTAAGAAAAAGATCATAAAATGGTTAGATGCGGGAGTGGTTTACCCGATTGCTGATAGTAAATGGGTGAGCCCAGTCCAATGTGTTCCTAAGAAGGGCAGCATCACTGTTGTGCCGAATGTAAAGAATGAGCTAATCCCAACAAGAACTATCACCGGATGGAGAGTTTGCATGGACTATCGCAAGCTCAACACTGCCACATGCAAGGACCATTTCCCTATGCCTTTTATTAATCAAATGATTGACCGGCTAGCGGGGTGTTCCTACTATTGCTTCCTTGATGGTTATTCGAGCTACAATCAGATCAACATTGCTTTAGAAGATCAAGAGAAGACTACTTTTTCTTATCCTTATGGGACGTTTGCGTTCAGCCAGATGCCCTTTGGTTTGTGTAATGCACCAGCCACTTTTCAGAGGTGCATGATGTCAATTTTCTCTGATATGGTAGAGGACTTCTTGGAAGTGTTCATGGATGACTTCTATGTTGTGGGTGATTCGTTTGAAGATTGTCTTGGCCATCTGGGTCAAGTGCTGAAAAGATGTGAGGAGACAAATCTCATGCTAAATTGGGAGAAGTGACATTTTATGGTGAAGGAAGGGATCGTCCTCGGTCACAAAATCTCTGAAAAGGGAATTGAGGTCGATCAAGCGAAAATTGATGTGATTGCGAATCTTCCTCCACCTATCTCAGTCAAAGTTGTTCGAAGTTTCTTGGGATATGCTGGGTTCTACAACCGCTTCATCAAAGATTTCTCCAAGATTGCTAACCTGATATGCAAGCTTCTTGAAAAAAGGCTAAGTTTGTGTTTGATGATAAGTGCCAGAAGGCATTTGATGAGTTAAAAGAGAATCTCACTACTGATGTTATGATCCGTTTTTACACTAGCGTATAAAAGCGTAACAATAACTTGGCTCTTTATGTGAAAACAGAGTCGCCACCTAATTTTATGGAATTAGGAAACCATTTTGGGAAAAGATTAATTTATGGAAAAGAAACCTTTTAGTACCAAAGAAAGGGTAAGGGCTCTGATGATTTCCCGAAGAAGATGTTAGGCATCTCGGGAAATCCGCAAAAGCGGTTACCGGCAGATTTTAAGTATTTGGCTAAAAAAGAATATAACTTGCTTAAAGAAAGCGATTTTAGGAAGGAAAAGTTATTAACTTAAAGAAATATTTTATTTAGAAAATATTGGCTAAAATATAACTCGTTTAGAAAGTGATTCAGAAAAGAAAAGTCATTAATTTAAAGAAATATTATTTTAAAAAAGGGGTCCTAAAAGAAACGATAGAAAATTACTTAATACTTAAACGCTTATATTACTTCACTTTGTGAAATAATGTAGACATTAATTATCTCATGTAAATGTAAACCTTATATTTATCTGGGTTTCGATCTTGAATAAATTCAATTTCGGAGGCTAGGCAAATACAATTTAATTGAACACCATCAATATTCTGAAAATTCTTTTCATTAATAACCTAAAATTAGCCAATGGCAAAGAAATATCCTTTTTATTTTTATTTTACAAACTACCTTTTTATTCAAGAAAAGAAAGAACGGAGAAATCTGATTTAATGAACTTAAGCAAACTAACCTAACTTATAAACTGATAAGAAATAAAGAAGAAGAAAAAAAAAATCCTTATTTTAATAAAAAGGAGCATTGGTTTTTATCCTTTAAAGAGAACTAGACAAAATCTCATTTTTATAGGTAAAAGGAGTTGATAACAAAACAGGATTTAATGGTAAAAAGATAAGATAGCAACTAAACGTACTCAAAACTGCCTGTTGGGGCTTTATTTAGTTTCTAAAAATATTTACAAAAAATGTAAGCAAAACAAATGCGGAAATTTAAATAGAGAGCAAAGAATCGGGCCTCAATCCCGATAAAAATATTCCAATAGTCGGGCTTAGTCCGAGAGAGTCTAAAAAGGGCCCTGTCCTAGGTTCTCTCAAACTTCCGCTCAAGATTACAATTTTTTCTTTCCTGGAACTGTTGCTCTGATCTGCAACTGTTTCAAGTTACTGATGATGCGGTCCGGACTCGATAAAAATGCAAGGATTTTGTGTTAGGCCTATGTAGCAGGCCTAATTCACCATGGGGAGAGAATAGGATGAGCTCCCTGATGGTTTACACCAGAAAAACAGTAGGAAAATGAGGTTAGTAAATGTGCAGTAAAAGATACAATACTGGTTTTTTACCAGAATATCTAAACAAATCAGATTTGAATGTGCAAGCAGAAAATAGAACGGAATTCATCTTTAGAGATCAAGCGCTGATGATACTTAACAATAGGTAGAGATGGGCTTAAACAGCATAAGAAGCTACTGCCATTTTTAAGCTTAAACAAGATTTTCGAGCAGATTTTAACTCTTAAGACAATGGCTATTTCTAAGACAAGTCTAAAAAAGGAGTTATGATTAATTTAATCGTGGATCAGGTTTCAAAAATGGGGAGGAAGACATTTAAACAAGAAATTAGTGATCTGGAATATGCATCGTACGGGCAGAACTTAAACAACACTAACACTTAACTAACAAAGACAAAAATGAGATTAAGCTATGAAAAGACTTAACTCACGATCAGTCAAACATATATGGAAGGGGTAAAACACATAATTGAACACTTTAAACAAATAGGTCTTAAAGATGGAGGATGAAGTATTTAGGACTAAACTAGTTTCAATGGAAGGAAGATAACTTCATCTTTCTCTAGTGTTGAACCAAAACTTCATTCTTCCTCTACCAAAGACATGAACTTTAAAGGGAAGAAGAGTAAAACAAACTAATTAACTAAAAAAAAAAATACTAAACTTGCTGAAAATCAAACAAAAGGGAAAAACAGGACAGCCATTAATTGTGCAAAAAGAGAGGAAGATTTGGGAATTTAAGCAAGCCAAGGAGAAATGTCAGAATGTCATAAATAAGAACAATGGCTTGGTATTCATGGTTTTTATCTTATCTTGCAAGGAAGGATTAAAATCTTTCAGTTAAACCAGTCGACAGGAATCGGTATCTCATTTAGCATGGATATTGGGACAAAATTTAAATAAAAGATAGTCTTAAAAGATCAGATTTTGGTAAAGGAGAAAACCAACATCATTTTATGAATAAATGGTTTGATAGTTTCTTTTTAAAGACGCAACCAGAGACAAAACAAGAATCCACACTTCTCAGATTCCTTTTTTAAAAATACAAAAGACACACACGAAAAAAAGGATTGTTTTTCCCCATTTTTAAGCTACACACAGCCATGTATTTGGTCAGTTTTATGCTTAAACATGCATTTTATAAACTAAAGTAAATGCCTCATGCCAAATCTGTTTTTCTACCAAAAACACAACAACATCCTCCAATCTTATAAATCAAATTCCGAGATTTATACAGAAATAAAAGTACCTTTTATTTTTTAGAATGAAAATAGAAATAAAAAGTACTTCGTCAAAAGTGATGAAGACTAAAGTTTAGGAGCATATACGATGTGAAATTGAAGTAAGTCCTCAACTCATTAAACTCAAACTAAACTTGATATCTTCCATTTCCTCTACCAAAACAACCAGCTAATAAATATATAGAAACACACCTAATCAAACTGGAATACTAAACAGGTCTGATGGATGGAAATTCTTTGGGAGTTTAGACTAGTTATAAGGAGAAGAGGCTGACTTCAACCTTGCCTAATATCTAAAACCAAATTTTATTTTCTTCATCAAACCACTAACAATTAAAACAGTAGCGATAAGTGAGGGATGACTCAGTGGTTAAGCACCTCCACCCACGACCGGTAGGTCCTGGGTTCGAGTCACACTGGAGGAGGGGAAGTGTGGAAACACTATAAATCCTCCTAAATGGGAAGGGAAAAAAGAAAAAAAAAAAATTAAAACAGTAGCAAACTAATGATAAGAGAACCACAACACAAACTAAAGTAATCACATAAATCTAAAACAAAGTGCTGGACAGAAAGTAAAAGAAACAGAAGCGGAAACTTTAATAATTTAGACTAGCACGAAAAAAAATGAAAAATAAATTAAAAAAATTGTGCAGAATTAGAGCTAAGCGAACTGAAGGATTAAAACGAGATTAAAATAAGGGATTCACTAACGGAAGTCATGGAAATTTCTGTTTTTGGGAGCATTCATGATATGGGTTTGAGGTGAGACTTCGACACCATTCATACTCTAACCAAACTTGACTTTCTCATTCCGTTCAACACATCCGCTGCTAACATAGAGAGAAAAAGGTACAGAATCTAACTTAAGTGCTAAAAGAAAACAAAGAACAGGTCCTGGAGGATACAAGCTTTGGGAGCTAAAACTAGTCGTAAAGGGAAGAGATTAACTTCACCTTAACCTAGTATTCAAACCAATTGTCTTCCTCTACCAAAAAGATATGAATTTAAAAGGAAACAGAGTAAAGTAAACTAATTATCTAACAAAGAAACTAAAGAGCTAAACTTTATGGAAATTTAAGCAAACAAAAAAAAAAGGGAAACTGGACAATATTAGTTAAACTAAAGAGAGGAAGATTTGGGAATTCAAGCTAGCCAAGAAAAGAAGAAATTAGCTTCACCTTCGGCTTGTAATCGACCAAATTATTTTCTTCCTTTCTTAATAACTACGACAGAAAAAAGAGGCAAATAAATGATGACATAGAGACTAAAATAAAATCTCATAATCTTAAACAAGCCGAAAATAAGAAACTGAACAGATTTTTAGAAGCTTTAAGGATAAGGAAAGAAGTATTCGGGAGTCTTTAAAATAGTCGCAGGGGGAAGAAATTAACTCCTCTCTTACTTTTAAAACATGCCGAAAGTAGAAACTGTGCAGAATTTAAAGAAAGTCGATTCAAAGCTAATAGACCTCCTGCAGCGCAATCTGGGGTTGATTTGTTTACATTTTCGAGAGCGAGTTACTGAAAGTTAGCCTTCAAAACTTTAAAGGCTGAAAAGCAACTTGAGGTAATCTTGCAGCAGCTTAAGCCCCAAATAAACAAGCAAATCAACATTGCCAAAAGAGAGATTCGGGAGGAATATGCTCAGTCTCGTGAGGTTTTCCAAGCATGTTTAGATGGGTTTGAGACGAGATTGGTTGCTTTGGAGCAATCGAAAACAGGGGGCAGTTCAGTTTCACTTAGTACCGAATTGGGAAAGCTGAGGGCTGAGTTAGACACGCTAAAGGCGTGCGAGCGAGTAGAGGAACCTGTTCTGGCACCGCACACTGACATGGATATTGATATCCTGGTCCAGAACCTGCTCGACTCTGAAGAGGAAGAAGAGGAAGAAGAGAAAGGAGAAAAAGCGCGGGGGAAACGGCCACTAGATGCCATAGTTGAGGATGTGAATGAGCGAAACAAGAGGCTGCACAAACTGGAGGAGGAGATGGTGCAAGCCGCTGCCTTGAACTCGTTGCGCGAAAACTATCCATATCCAATGGGCGCGTCGGGCAGCCAGCCACGAGAGGCGACGCCTGATATTGCTGCGTGTGAGGCAGCACAGTCCCGAGTCGAGGAACATAGTGCTAGGGCGCCCAGGTATCCCTTACCATTTTTAGTATTGTACCTAGAGTTGATGCATTGGGGACATTGCATGATCTTCAGTTGGGGGTGGGGGTACTTGATCAGGTTAATATTGTAAATATTTGTATAGGAACCTCCTCGGCTTTTCTTTACCAGAGTTCTTTTCCTGAAGGGTTTTATTTTGTGAAAACTGGCATGTTTAGGATATTGCTTAGGTTGAGTAGAGTAGTTTGACTTATTTGGTGTTGTTCTGTAACTGATGGCATGTTGTTATTGTTTGTTGGAAATTGTGGACCCCTCGAAAATTGAAAAATGCATACCTAGAGCAATTATTGGTTGACATGTTTGATTCTTTATATGACATTACTATTGTTGGGATATTGTGTGTGACGAATGACTACTTAGGAGGTCACAAGTGTAAAACTAATTGTCCTTATGCCAATGTGCGTGTGAGTTTCTATTTTGGTTCTGTTTATGCATGTATAATCCAAAACTTGCCCGGTTGGTCTTGTTTGAAATCCGAAAGTTAGTTTGGTTGAGAAATAATCTTAGGCTTTCTTTGTATAAATAGTCACTTTGCCTAAATAAGCCTCACCAAATTGCAAATATCCCTAGTTTCCCTTTTTGAGCCTTTTGACCTTTTCTTTGGCTAGCCAATTATGAAACCTTACCCTTTTTGTAATTAATCGATCTTCGCACTTGTTCCCTCCTTGATGCTACTAGGTAGATGAGGCAAAATGCCTAAGTTAGGGGGTGAATTAAATGTGGAGTAGATGTAAAAACATAAGTTGGGGGTGGTGAAGTTGCTAGTGGAGATTCGATGTGGTAATTGCATAAAAAAAAGTTTTTTTTTTCTTTTGGAAATCAGAAAATTGTGACATAAAAAGAGTTGTAAGTTGGTTAGGAATAAAACCGCATCGAAGTTGAAAGCTTGAAAGAAAATAAAGGGGTTGAATTAAGGTGAAGAGATGTTGTAGCGTTCGAGGAGGGTGAGTCACTAATATCCAAAAAGTATCCTACCCGTCCCTAAGCCTACATTACAAGCCAAAACAAGTTCTTAAGTGATCACAACCGAACAAGCCTAGGATGAAAACATAGAAAATAAGGGCAAGCCTATGGTATTTGCATGTGTAGATATAAATTTCTTTGTAAGTGTGAGTGTTTTTCTTTTCTCGTTCGTCTTCGTCCCATTCTTGTGGTATATATGTGTGTTGGGACATTCTTTGGTCTATGTGAGGGCATAAGGATGAGAATTGAGCAAATCAAAGTGACCGCCTAAAGTAGTGTTTGTGTGCATCATAATATGCTCGATAATGTAATGTCATGCATTGAAGCTTCATTGTTAGTCATAGCGTTCTTAAGATGTGTATATGGTTTAACAATCGAAAAATAGGGAGGGGGGCGGAGGAGGGGTCCTTGGAAGAAAAACATGCATGCTGGTAGTTCAGAGTCAAAACCAATGTAGACATTATTACTCTATGATATCTAGGTGTTAGTTGAGTCCTAGTTGTGTCCACTACTTGCTTGAGGACAAGCAAAGACTTTAAGTTGGGGGTGTTGATGTGCCGGGAAATTGGTGCACAATTGATACCTTTTTACGAAAAGTTTTACTTGTTTTTAGGCAAATAGGTGTTGTTTTGTTGTGTTTTTGTCATGTTTCAGTTAAATCATAAAGTTCGGGTTCAAGAATTAGAAGTTATAGAAAAGTTGCACTGAAGCTTGATTTCCACGGTCCGTAGAAAGTTGCACGAACCATATCTCTGGTCGTACGAAAGTTGGCAAAGCAAAGAATGTCACAGTAGAGAGATGCTGAAACACAAACACTTATACGGACCGTACAATATTACGGCCGTATAAGTGGATGTGATGAAGGTTGGATGAAGTTTCACGGGCAGGTTGTACGAGCCGTATAAAGTTCTACGAACCGTGGAATACCAGTTCGTATTTTTCTCTACAGACACAAGGATGAAGGTCGTATAAGTCTTGTACGGTCCGTGAAAAGTTGTACGGACAGTATAAGTACCGCCTCGGACTTAAGTGCAAATTCTGTAATTTTACATTTTTGAAACCTATAAATAGTTCATTGTAGGGTTTTAATTGTTATCAGTTATTATATTTTGACTTTTGGCTTAGAACATTAAATACTCTCTAGTTTTTGAAGGTTCAAACATCAATTCAAGTATTATCAATTCCTCTTTTCTTCCAAAGTAAGAAATTATGAATTCTTCAATTTCTTATTTCTTGTTCTTTGTCATGAGTAGCTAAATTCCCTTACTAGGGTTGTGAACCCAATGATAGGTGTTTTGTGATTGGGTTTGTGATTGATATACACATAATGGATTATTAGGGTTTATTTATTCTTCATTCTTCATTCATAATTAATGGTTGTAAACATTGATTAAAGCCATAAACCTTGACTTATTTGGGAAAATAATTAAGGTTGGTAAGAATAAATAACAAGGACTCAAAGCTTGAAACTTTCTTTAATAAATTCACTTAGGAATAAGAAGAATTTACTTAGCATGATTAATCGTTCGTCATAGTTACTTTTTTATATTTGGGAAATTCATAGAAAGAGATAATCTTTATTTATTGGGAAATAGTAGAGCTTCATATAGAGATTAAGTGCATTCATATAATGATCCATTAGAAGTATATCAAGATCAATACCCATGATCATACACTTTATCTAAAAGGGACACAACCTTAGTTTCTTTTACCATAAATTACCACACAAAGCAATTAGTTAGCAATTAGTCAAAAAAAAAAAAAAAAAAAACTTTTACCAAAATCATCGGATTAAGACATTAAACCTAAATTTAGCATCCTACAACTTTAGTAACCTTTTCACACAATATTCCATGTGGGATTCGACCCCCAACCTTGTTGGATTACTATATTTGACAACGTCCGCGTTATACCATTAATAGGTGTAATTTGAGCGTATCACTAACCCATGAGATTTTTGTTGTCCCTATTTGTCAACATAATTGACAACTTTCTTTCTTCTCTCTCCTCAGCCTCTTTTTAGCCCATGTGGGTAGCACTTCTTTTCTCCCTTCTCAAGATCCTTTCTTTTGAGGACCTATTTCTTTCGTTCCTTTTTTAGAACCATTTTTCTAAGGACCAGTTCCTCCTATTTTGACTCCTTTTTTGACAAAGTCTTTGTTCCTTTGAAAAACCTCAATCCTTGCTTTACATCCCTCCTTGTAATGTCCTAGTTTCCCACAGTGAGTGCACAGCCAGGTTTCAGTTGTGGAGACATACTTGCTGTGTGGATTATAGGGTATTTTCTCTCTGTTAAAATCAATCCCTTCTTTTTCATCTCTTTTACTCCTGTACATAAAGGCAATCATATCAGAGGACCAAGTCCAATTGAGAGCTTTGTCAAGATCAAACTTGACCCTATTCAAATCCTTTTCTAGTAACTCATTCTTCTCAATCACAGCAATGAGGCTTAGTTTTGCTATTTTTAACTTCTTTTCAAGCACTAGAAAGGTTTCATTTGCTATACCTTTTCCCTTGAAAGACATTTTCACCCTTTCTCTCACTTGGCTTTCCAACAAAAAATTTTGTTGGTTTGTCTCATGGATTTGTTTCTTCATTTCTCTAGAGGCTATACGCAGGTTGTCCCTTTCTTGCTCTATCTTATCAATTACTTGATTGAGCTCATCCTTCTCAGCAACCAAAATGTGATACGCATCAATTAACACGCTTGATAGAGATATCAGTTTCTTTTGAGAGTAAACTTTCAAGTTTTTCTTGTGTCAAGAAAGTTTCTCTCCTTATCCTCATCATCCGTGTCAGACTTAGCCATGAGCACACTTATTAACCTATTTTTAGTTGCTTCATCTTCAATGGCCATCATTGATGTGTCCCTTTGGTCATTTTCATCTTCAGATTCACTAAAGGAATTTCCCCACGCAGCAAGCGCTTGCTTTACCAGCTCGTCAGCAACTTCTCTTTTTCTTAATGTTCTGTCGGGGATCTGGTTCCTCCCGACTATCCTATCATAATTGTCCTGCTTGTTTTGAGGACAATCCTTCATGAAGTGGCCAGGTTTCCCACATTTGTGACAACAGTTGTCGTTTCCTCTGAAGTTTCTGCTAGAACACCCTGTCTTGGTGAATCCACCATTCTTCTTGATTATCTTATGCAACCTCCAAGTAAGATAAGAATTTTTTTAAAAAAATCATCGTCACTTGAATCCCCTCTTACAGCTTTAAGAACGAGATTTTAAAATCATGCAACCTCCAAGTAAGATAAAAAATTTAGATTCATCGTCACTTGAATCCCCTGTTACAGCTTTAAGAACGAGATTTCTCTTTTTCTTTACTTCATTCTTTTCTGCCTTATTCAAGGTTATCTTCATCTCATATGTCTTGAGATTCCCTATTATTTCATCAACAGTCAGCTTAGCGAGAACTTTGACTTCATAAATGGCATTTACTTTACTGTCCCAAGAATCATGCAAAACTCTGAGTAGCTTCCTTAACAGTTAGATAGATGTGATGACCTCTCCTAGAGAGCTGAGTTCATTGATTATAGAGGTGAATCTAATGTGCATGTCATGGATAGATTCGTCCTCTTTCATTTTGAACAACTCATACTCTGTAGTGAGCATGTCAATCTTGGTGTTTTTTACTTGAGTTGTTCCTTCATGGGCAGTTCGGAGAGCTTCCCAGATCTCTTCAGCAGTTGTACATGCTAAAATACGATTGTATTCATCAGCTCCTATTCCACAGATAAGAATCTTCTTTACTTTGTAGTTCTTCTCCATAGCCTTCCTATCTGCCTCATTATATTCTTGCCTCGTTTTTTGAGTGGTTGCCATGCCAGCTTCATCTTTGTTTACAAGAACATGAGGACCATCACAAATAATGTCCCACAATTCTGAGTCCTCAGCCATAATGAAATCATGCATCCTAGCCTTCCACGACCCATAATAATTTCCGTTGAATCTGGGTGGTCTGGTAAATGATTGACCTTCTTCCAGGTTTGGTAGGGCTGCCATTTCACAGATTCTTTCTAAGTGTTAAGCTTTTAGAAAACACCTGCTCTGATACCACTTGTTAAAGGTTGTGTATCCACTAAACAGTATATGGAGGGACCTGGTTGTGTACCAGTTCCCTTATGCAGTGCAACATGTAAAGGACACAAGATGTTACCGTGGAAAACTCCTTGCTCAAGGGATTAAAAACCACGACCCACCCCAATACGATGTCAACTCCACTACATGAGCAACTTAAGATTACAACCTATTGTAAGCTAGGAACTAACTCCTATAATCCCTCAACCCTTACAATAGTAGCAATCTAGGAACTAACTCCCGTTGTCGTTCAACCCTTGCACTACACCGATTGCAAACACCTTCACTTGACTAACTTTAGCCCAGAAAACTAAGGTTGACTACCTCTAGCCAAACCCAACTAATACACCTTAGACGAAACACTAGCCAAGGGTACCACTCAATAAATTGAAAGGTAAACTGCCTAACAACTACTAAGAATTTGAAATACCTACAACAACTTCTTATAAGAGAAGAGTAGGTTTACAAGTTAAAGCACATAAAACAAAGCTTAAAACAAACTAAGAGAATAAAGCATATTCAGTGTTGGAAACAAATCATTCAGCTTGTGATTAGCTTTGTTGAACACTTGGAGTGTCTTGTGACGACTGCACCTTTTAAGTGATTTTTAGGTTTTCCAAGTGATGCACAATATGTTGCAACATGTTGTATATATAGTGGGAAGCATGTGGGATGGATAAAGACCGCTCATTCAATATTTGACCTAAAGCATAGGCCAGCTCAACTGTTATACTTGTGTGCAGTGAGTAGCTCGGATTTATAGCTGTCTCTGCTTATCATGCAAGATGCATAGAGAGTAGATCACAGACCAGGTCTCTATCTGGTTCTGAATCGGTTTGACAATCATCAAAACAAAAGGCACTTGGACGTATCAATTTCCCCTTTTGATGATGACAAACTTATAGACTATGTTTCCCTTGAGGACCAGCTACCCACTTGTTCTCCCTGCGAAGCAGACCATCGTTGTTACGGCACCTATAACATGTTAGCAACATAATACCATTTCCTCTGCGAATTAGAAAACCAGGGTTTTGCCCACTAAAGGGTCCTTCAGTTATAAACAACATATATCAATCTTTCCTCATTGATTTTAGCATATCTTCCCTCTTTGAATCACAACAACATCAACACATATCTTTCTCTGCGAACTGGAAAACCAGGTTGTTGCCCACTAAAAGGTCCTTCAATTATAAATAGCACATATCAATCTTTACCCCTTGATTTTAGCATATCTTCCCTCTTTGAATCACATCAACGCATATCACATCAACACATATCTTCCCTCTTTTGGCATCATCAAAAAGGAAATAGATCACAGCCAATAAGAGGTACGAGCAATATGTTACGGGCTGCCTTCGTTGTGCCTTGGCTCCCATAACCCCTGCGCGCCCAGGAGGGCCAAGCGAGTGTTAGTCGTGCAGGAGAGGGGCGCAGATGAGTGTCAGCCGCGCGCAGGCAGTGTCAGCCGCGCGTGCAGGCAGTGTCAATCGTGCGCGGGCGACGTGCATTGAAAAGGGGCTCCGATGGGCGAGAGTCAATAAGCATCTAGAGATGCTCTATGGCATATTATAAGAGTGCCAAGGAAGTTTAGCAAGGATCTGGGATGAGCCCATGGGCCGTCGGCGGACGAGGCCACGCGCGAGCCTGAGTGTCAGTCCTATGCGTTTCCGAGCTATGGATGGAATCTTGGGATTTAGGGTGAGGGGACCCTTCCTAGGATGTTATGGAATGTGCTTACCAAGTTTGGCGTCATTTGAAGATCGTTCACCTAAGGGCTTGACTTAGCCAAGGAGCAGTGTCAGTGATAAAGCTCCCGAAGGCTATATCTCGTTCCACGAGTATGGGGATGAGACGAAACTTCATGAAGGAGTGAAGGAAGTCAAGAGAAAGAGTTAGGAAAATAAGGCGCCTCATTTGGAGTTCGGAAGAGTGAGAAAGGCCCATTGTGATTCTCTGGCAAAATGATATCCAGTGCTAGAACATGGGTTTTTCTTTTTAAAGCATATATAAGGGGGGCAGAGGTGTCACAGCTCAGCCAGCCTCCCCCGTGCGTGCTGTCGTCCAGTCGCACCAAGTGAGCAACCTTGAGGGAGGACCTCAAGGGCCTGCCTAGGCATCTCATAGGAGTGTCCTAGGTATCCATACGAGTTAGGGAACTCTATGGACGGCGTCGTGCCTGCGGGCCGCGTTGGGCGCACAACATGTGCCGGAGGCCTGACGTAGGAACTGATTATGCCCCGCGGGCTATCTTTATGGATGTTAAAGACCTCCGTACCGATTGAGTACTCGAGGCACCACTCAAGAGCCTCGTGTATTGACTTGTGAGCTTGGCTTGGGTTCAGCCTTGCAAGCAAGGGTCCGTTGGCCTAGACGTGCAGTCGTGGGTTGACGCTGCACCACGAAGGATGAAAGTAAGTTGCGAGGTCTATATTTGCCAATGCCATGGGACAACCATAGGCACATGAAAGAGGACCGCACCTGACAAAGGACAAGGATTGGAAGTTGCCCTACTCGGGCACGACACAAGGCAAGTGTCAAGCTTGAGGATAGGACTGTGCGCGCAGGAGCGACGCTCAATGCCAGGCGAGGGACGTGCATGTCCGTAGCCAACCCAAGGGGTGCGCATAGACGAGACCCAGCATATGAAATGTGCCACAAGGGTATGATAGCAAGACAAGGCTGAATCCTTTGTCACACCCTAATCTTACTAGGGTGTGATGGGCACCCGACCCCACATTCGGAGCCGAGCGAACCCACTGACCCTTATTACAAACATAATCTCTCAGACTCTTAATCAGACAAAAATTGACACGTACAGCAAATGTTTTTGGAAATACTCTTTTGTAGTTTACAATTGACAGAATCTGTAATCACATGGAATTTATTTCAAAATATAGAATGACATATCGGCTGATGGAGCCGCTCACCAAACTGACAGTCAGAACCCACGACTCTGTCTGCAAAGTCTCTAACAGATAACCAGAACACATAGCATACACACTTTGACTCAGCAGCACTCCAGGAGCAAATGGAGCTTGCCAACACCGCTGGAATATCTTCTATAATAGCCTGTACTCCTCTGGGTGTACCTGCGCGGCATGAAACGCAGCCCCCGAAGAACAGGGGGGTCAGTACGAAATATGTACTGAGTATGTAAGGCATAAGGTACAATAAACAGAAACGTAGTCTGAACAAAGGATACAGAATATAAATGCAACAACCGGAGTATCAAAATGCTTGCTCATAAACGTGGGCGATGCATAACAGAAAATATGCCATATCAGGCCCCATTATGGGACTCGGTGAATAGAACGTGGTCGCCCCCGACACTGGCGCCACAACACATCATACTCCAGAGTAGGGAATAGCTCCGTAACATATCATATCATATCAGAATGTGCACATATCATAACATATCAGATGGCCATATCATATCATATCATATCATATCAGAGTGTGTACATGGCACAGCATACTCCACAACCCATGTACACATATACCTGTCCCCTCACATCGAGGCACGGCGAACAATGCAGTGGAATACGCGTGATAACATATCCTGGCCCGGGCTCAGTGTGGGAAACATTGAGGCATCCACGAACGGAGTAGTGAGAAACTAAATGCAATATAAAATGTAAAACATTTACAGAGACCTGGTAGAACAATCAAACGACAGATCATGAAAAAGGGTCCAGACGATAGACATAGCACATACCTTTTAAAGGTCATGGAGGATCTTATCAAAACAGAACTTCTGGAATCCTTTGTACGTGTCAAAATGTATTATAGGCTCAATGGAATAGTTAAATAACCATCGTTTAGTAGTCGAAACAATAGTCAAATTTTTTCTTAAAAATGTCACTCGAAAATAGGTTTCATAGAACAATATGGACAGAATTCGGGAACAGTGGGCCCACCTTGGTTTGAACCAAGGTGGAGTACATAAATTACGAACCTTAGGCTCTATGGAGTCGTTTGCAAAAAGTTTCGGGGCATTCCGATTTTTCTTGTGAAAGTTATGAAAGTTTAATCATGTAAAATTCTTTTAGGAGTAAAAGATGTTCAAACATTTTTCCAACAAAACATAATTCAATTACATTGAATGAAAAAGGGGTAAAACTAGGCTCGGATTTTAAGGAATAGAGATACCCCCGAGGCTTGTATCATAACCTATCATAACTAGGACATGCCAAAGAAAGGAAAGGTAGGGCCTTACATACCTTATGTGCCTTTTACGCTCGTCCAAACTCAAATCCCGTTTCCTTCAAAATCTACATTTGGTCACATTTACCAAATATTAATTATAAAGCTTTAGGAATTCAATCTTAAGTAATACTTTTCTACGAAAATTTGGGCAGCATCTCCCCTATACATACAACATCCCCGAGATTTTAACTCGGCCAATTCCCCAACAACAAATCCGAGAATGGAACTCGGCCATATTATCAACAATAATACTAATAATCATGCCTTCCAACTTCAACAATTAATTCAAAATACATTCCAACATTAGTAGCTCCTTTACATAATTCAATAACATTTCCTTTATATTTAATTCATATTTGTTCACATATTCAAATACTAATCCAAAACCATTCAACAATAGTCAAGAACACTTCAACAATCCATTAATTCCATATTCCACCCAAAATTCCCACATATGCAACAAAACCATCACAACATATTTTCTTCTTACAAATTCATAATCAACAACAACAATCCACACACTTTCCAAATTACTCAACCAACCAACTTGTAATACGACGTTTTAATAATTTTATTTCCGTAAAGAAGCTGAAATTAACACCAATAGTATCAATAACAACACCCTCCACATCATATAACATAAATATATGTATCTTTACCCAAAATTCTCTTCAATCCTCAATCCATAATTCAACAACATCAACACAACAACTAAAATTCTATTCTTGCAAATATTCCTTAATTAAAGTTGATAAAGAGAGAAATTTAATGATTCATACCTTATTTTTATGAAAGTAGCAAAATCTTCATCCTTTGCTTATTCCCAAACTACTCCGACACACAAATTTAATCATCATCGCGTCTACGCGTTGTCCTGACTCCGATTAGTATTTCGTAGTTTGAATATTTGCTCAAAATCCTCAATCTTGAGGTAGATATGCTTTCTTTTTGGTTGCTGATTTTTCTGGAATGTTTGGGACTTTTTTTGTGCTGAAAAATGAGGTTTTGAGCCCCTTTTATATTCAGTTGGGGCGGCGTCACTGTAGCTACAGTACCGTAGCTACAGTACTGTGGCGCCCTGTTTCTGCGTCGACAGTTCAGTTTGTAACATCCATAATTCTCTACTCCGATATCCTATCGACGAACGGGTTATTTCATTAAAAACTAGACTCGACGAACTACATTTTAGGCTTTTGTTTCACCTTAAAACCCCATATATACTATGAGATATGCACCTCCAAAGTTGATAAAAAAATTCGCCCAGCATTTCTCAATTTTCGTCGAACTTATTATTTTTTTTTTTTTTGATCTCGAAAATACTCCAAAACTCTCCATATATGATATTTATCATTCATTATACTATTAATGGCTATGTTCTCGTGTTTCAAAATAGTCTTTCCCGATTATGACTTACGAGATCGTAATTCGTCCGTTTTTCTTTGTTGTTACATATTTCCCATGGCTTGTACCTCCCCAAACGTCAGGCGACGTCTTCGACACTCCATTACTATGGTGATGTACATGTCATGATCATGCTCCGAAAATACGGGGTGTAACATCCTTGACATCAAACGGGCGGCACAAGGAAAGCTA